>NW_026961514.1:0-164000 GCF_963924245.1 Chroicocephalus ridibundus
TTGAAGGCAGCAGGAAAGCCTGCAGCCCCCAGGTGTGTGGGGCTACGCAAGCCGTTCCCAAAGAGCTTTAGAACAAGGCATAGTTTTCCCTGCTGGCTCTTTGGGCATGGGACCAGTCTCCAGACATATGGCCATTTTTGGGCCTGGCGCAGCGCCAAGTGGGAAAGGGTGGTTTTGAGGCTGAAGAGAGCAGGAAAGCCTGCAGCCCCCAGGTGTGTGGGGCTACGCAAGCGGTTCCCAAAGAGCTTTAGAACAAGGCATAGTTTTCCCTGCTGGCTCTTTGGGCGTGGGACCAGCCTCCAGACATATGGCCATTTTTGTGCCTGGCGTGACGCCATGTGAAAAAGGGTGCTTTTGAGGTTGAAGGCAGCAGGAAAGCCTGCAGCCCCCAGGTGTGTGGGGCTACGCAAGCGGTTCCCAAAGAGCTTTAGAACAAGGCATAGTTTTCCCTGCTGGCTCTTTGGGCATGGGACCAGTCTCCAGACATATGGCCATTTTTGTGCCTGGCGCGGGGCCAAGTGGGAAAGGGTGGTTTTGAGGCTGAAGGCAGCAGGAAAGCCTGCAGCCCCCAGGTGTGTGGGGCTATGCAAGAGGTTCTCAAAGAGCTTTAGAACAAGGCATAGTTTTCCCTGCTGTCTCTTTCGGCGTGGGACCAATCTCCAGACATATGGCCATTTTTGGGCCTGGCGTGGCGCCATGTGGGAAAGGGTGGTTTTGAGGCTGAAGGCAGCAGGAAAGCCTGCAGCCCTCAGGTGTGTGGGGCTACGCAAGCGGTTCCCAAAGAGCTTTAGAACAAGGCATATTTTTCCCTGCTGGCTCTTTGGGCGTGGGACCATTCTCCAGACATATGGCCATTTTTGGGCCTGGCGCAGCGCCAAGTGGGAAAGGGTTGTTTTGAGGCTGAAGGCAGCAGGAAAGCCTGCAGCCCCCAGGTGTGTGGGGCTACGCAAGCGTTTCCCAAAGAGCTTTAGAACAAGGCATAGTTTTCCCTGCTGGCTCTTTGGGCGTGGGACCAATCTTCAGACAAATGGCCATTTTTGTGCCTGGCGCAGCGACAAGTGGGAAAGGGTGGTTTTGAGGCTGAAGGCAGCAGGAAAGCCTGCAGCCCCCAGGTGTGTGGGGCTACGCAAGCGGTTCCCAAAGAGCTTTAGAACAAGGCATAGTTTTCCCTGCTGGCTCTTTGGGCGTGGGACCAGTCTCCAGACATATGGCCATTTTTGTGCCTGGCGTGACGCCATGTGGGAAAGGGTGGTTTTGAGGCTGAAGGCAGCAGGAAAGCCTGCAGCCCCCAGGTGTGTGGGGCTACGCAAGCGGTTCCCAAAGAGCTTTAGAACAAGGCATAGTTTTCCCTGCTGGCTCTTTGGGCGTGGAACCAATCTCCAGATATATGGCCATTTTTGTGCCTGGCACGGCGCCATGTGGGAAAGGGTGGTTTTGAGGCTGAAGGCAGCAGGAAAGACTGTAGCCCCCACGTCTCTGGGGCTGCGCAAGCGGTTCCCAAAGAGCTTTAGAACAAGGCATAGTTTTCCCTGCTGGCTGTTTGGGAAAGGGACCAGTCTCCAGATATATGGCCAATTTGGGCCTGGAGAGGCACCAAGTGGGAAAGGGTGGTTTTGAGGCTGAAGGCAGCAGGAAAGCCTGCAGCCCCCAGGTGTGTGGGGCTACGCAAGCGGTTCCCAAAGAGCTTTAGAACAGGGCATAGTTTTCCCTGCTGGCTCTTTGGGCGTGGGACCAACCTCCAGACATACGGCCATTTTTGTGCCTGGCGTGGCACCATGTGGAAAAGGGTGGTTTTGAGGCTGAAGGCAGCAGGAAAGCCTGCAGCCCCCAGGTCTGTGGGGCTACGCAAGCGGTTCCCAAAGAGCTTTAGAACAAGGAATAGTTTTCCCTGCTGGCTCTTTGGGCGTGGGACAAGCTCCAGACATATGGCCATTTTTGGGCCTGGCGCAGGGCCAAGTGGGAAAGGGTGGTTTTGAGGCTGAAGGCAGCAGGAAAGCCTGCAGCCCCCAGGTGTGTGGGGCTACGCAAGCGGTTCCCAAAGAGCTTTAGAACAAGACATAGTTTTCCCTGCTGGCTCTTTGGGCGTGGGACCAACCTCCAGACATATGGCCATTTTTGTGCCTGGCGCAGCGCCAAGTGGGAAAGGGTGGTTTTGAGGTTGAAAGCGCGAGAAAAGCCTGCAGCCCCCAGTTTGTGTGGGGCTACGCAAGCGGTTCCCAAAGAGCTTTAGAACAAGGCATATTTTTCCCTGCTGGCTCTTTGGGCGTGGGACCAGTCTCCAGACATATGGCCATTTTTGTGCCTGGCGCGGCGCCAAGTGGGAAAGCGTGCTTTTGAGGCTGAGGGAGAGCAGGAAAGCCTGCAGCCCCCAGGTGTGTGGGGCTACGCAAGCGGTTCCCAAAGAGCTTTAGAACAAGGCATAGTTTTCCCTGCTGGCTCTTTGGGCGTGGGACCAGTCTCCTGACATATGGCCATTTTTGGGCCTGGCGGGAAGCCAAGTTGGAAAGGGTGGTTTTGAGGCTGAAGGCAGCAGGAAAGCCTGCAGCCCCCAGGTGTGTGGGGCTACGCAAGCGGTTCCCAAAGAGCTTTAGAACAAGGCATAGTTTTCCCTGCTGGCTCTTTGGGCGTGGGACCAGTCTCCAGACATATGGCCATTTTTGGGCCTGGCGCAGCGCCAAGTGGGAAAGGGTGGTTTTGAGGCTGAAGGCAGCAGGAAAGCCTGCAGCCCCCAGGTGTGTGGGGCTACGCAAGCGGTTCCCAAAGAGCTTTAGAACAAGGCATAGTTTTCCCTGCTGGCTCTTTGGGCGTGGGACCAGTCTCCAGACATATGGCCATTTTTGGGCCTGGCTTGGCGCCAAGTGGGAAAGGGTGGTTTTGAGGCTGAAGAGAGCAGGAAAGCCTGCAGCCCCCAGGTGTGTGGGGCTACGCAAGAGTTTCCCAAAGAGCTTTAGAACAAGGCATAGTTTTCCCTGCTAGCTCTTTAGGCGTGGGACCAACCTCCAGACATATGGCCATTTTTGGGCCTGGCATGGCGCCAAGTGGGAAAGGGTGGTTTTGAGGCTGAAGAGAGCAGGAAAGCCTGCAGCCCCAAGGTGTGTGGGGCTACGCAAGCGGTTCCCAAAGAGCTTTAGAACAAGGCATAGTTTTCCCTGCTGGCTCTTTGGGCGTGGGACCAGCCTCCAGACATATGGCCATTTTTGTGCCTGGCGTGACGCCATGTGGGAAAGGGTGGTTTTGAGGCTGAAGGCAGCAGGAAAGCCTGCAGCCCCCAGGTGTGTGGGGCTACGCAAGCGGTTCCCAAAGAGCTTTAGAACAAGGCATAGTTTTCCCTGCTGGCTCTTTGGGCGTGGAACCAATCTCCAGATATATGGCCATTTTTGTGCCTGGCACGGCGCCATGTGGGAAAGGGTGGTTTTGAGGCTGAAGGCAGCAGGAAAGACTGTAGCCCCCACGTCTCTGGGGCTGCGCAAGCGGTTCCCAAAGAGCTTTGGAACAAGGCATAGTTTTCCCTGCTGGCTGTTTGGGAAAGGGACCAGTCTCCAGATATATGGCCAATTTGGGCCTGGAGAGGCACCAAGTGGGAAAGGGTGGTTTTGAGGCTGAAGGCAGCAGGAAAGCCTGCAGCCCCCAGGTGTGTGGGGCTACGCAAGCGGTTCCCAAAGAGCTTTAGAACAAGGCATAGTTTTCCCTGCTGGCTCTTTGGGCGTGGGACCAACCTCCAGACATATGGCCATTTTTGTGCCTGGCGCAGCGCCAAGTGGGAAAGGGTGGTTTTGAGGTTGAAAGCGCGAGAAAAGCCTGCAGCCCCCAGTTTGTGTGGGGCTACGCAAGCGGTTCCCAAAGAGCTTTAGAACAAGGCATATTTTTCCCTGCTGGCTCTTTGGGCGTGGGACCAGTCTCCAGACATATGGCCATTTTTGGGCCTGGCGCGGCGCCAAGTGGGAAAGCGTGCTTTTGAGGCTGAGGGAGAGCAGGAAAGCCTGCAGCTCCCAGGTGTGTGGGGCTACGCAAGCGGTTCCCAAAGAGCTTTAGAACAAGGCATAGTTTTCCCTGCTGGCTCTTTGGGCGTGGGACCAGTCTCCTGACATATGGCCATTTTTGGGCCTGGCGGGAAGCCAAGTTGGAAAGGGTGGTTTTGAGGCTGAAGGCAGCAGGAAAGCCTGCAGCCCCCAGGTGTGTGGGGCTACGCAAGCGGTTCCCAAAGAGCTTTAGAACAAGGCATAGTTTTCCCTGCTGGCTCTTTGGGCGTGGGACCAGTCTCCAGACATATGGCCATTTTTGGGCCTGGCGCAGCGCCAAGTGGGAAAGGGTGGTTTTGAGTCTGAAGGCAGCAGGAAAGCCTGCAGCCCCCAGGTGTGTGGGGCTACGCAAGCGGTTCCCAAAGAGCTTTAGAACAAGGCATAGTTTTCCCTGCTGGCTCTTTGGGCGTGGGACCAGTCTCCAGACATATGGCCATTTTTGGGCCTGGCTTGGCGCCAAGTGGGAAAGGGTGGTTTTGAGGCTGAAGAGAGCAGGAAAGCCTGCAGCCCCCAGGTGTGTGGGGCTACGCAAGAGTTTCCCAAAGAGCTTTAGAACAAGGCATAGTTTTCCCTGCTGGCTCTTTAGGCGTGGGACCAACCTCCAGACATATGGCCATTTTTGGGCCTGGTATGGCGCCAAGTGGGAAAGGGTGGTTTTGAGGCTGAAGAGAGCAGGAAAGCCTGCAGCCCCAAGGTGTGTGGGGCTACGCAAGTGGTTCCCAAAGAGCTTTAGAACAAGGCATAGTTTTCCCTGCTGGCTCTTTGGGCGTGGGACCAGCCTCCAGACATATGGCCATTTTTGTGCCTGGCGTGACGCCATGTGAAAAAGGGTGCTTTTGAGGCTGAAGGCAGCAGGAAAGCCTGCAGCCCCCAGGTCTGTGGGGCTACGCAAGCGGTTCCCAAAGAGCTTTAGAACAAGGCATAGTTTTCCCTGCTGGCTCTTTGGGCGTGGGAGCAGCCTCCAGACATATGGCCATTTTTTGGCCTGGCGCAGGGCCAAGTGGGAAAGGGTGGTTTTGAGGCTGAAGGCAGCAGGAAAGCCTGCAGCCCCCAGGTGTGTGGGGCTACGCAAGCGGTTCCCAAAGAGCTTTAGAACAAGGCATAGTTTTCCCTGCTGGCTCTTTGGGCGTGGAACCAATCTCCAGATATATGGCCATTTTTGTGCCTGGCACGGCGCCAAGTGGGAAAGGGTGGTTTTGAGGCTGAAGGCAGCAGGAAAGCCTGCAGCCCCCAGGTGTGTGGGGCTACGCAAGCGGTTCCCAAAGAGCTTTAGAACAAGGCATAGTTTTCCCTGCTGGCTGTTTGGGAAAGGGACCAGTCTCCAGATATATGGCCAATTTGGGCCTGGAGAGGCACCAAGTGGGAAAGGGTGGTTTTGAGGCTGAAGGCAGCAGGAAAGCCTGCAGCCCCCAGGTCTGTGGGGCTACGCAAGCGGTTCCCAAAGAGCTTTAGAACAAGGCATAGTTTTCCCTGCTGGCTCTTTGGGTGTGGTACCAACCTCCAGACATATGGCCATTTTAGGGCCTGGCGCAGCGCCAAGTGGGAAAGGGTTGTTTTGAGGCTGAAGAGAGGAGGAAAGCCTGCAGCCCCCAGGTGTGTGGGGCTACGCAAGCGGTTCCCAAAGAGCTTTAGAACAAGACATAGTTTTCCCTGCTGGCTCTTTGGGCATGGGACCAAACTCCAGACATATGGCCATTTTTGTGCCTGGCGTGGCGCCATGTGGGAAAGGGTGGTTTTGAGGCTGAAGGCAGCAGGAAAGCCTGCAGCCCCCAGGTCTGTGGGGCTACGCAAGCGGTTCCCAAAGAGCTTTAGAACAAGGCATAGTTTTCCCTGCTGGCTCTTTGGGCGTAGGACCATTCTCCAGACATATGGCCATTTTTGTGCCTGGCGCGGCGCCAAGTGGGAAAGGGTTGTTTTGAGGCTGAAGGCAGCAGGAAAGCCTGCAGCCCCCAGGTGTGTGGGGCTACGCAAGCGGTTCCCAAAGAGCTTTAGAACAAGGCATAGTTTTCCCTGCTGGCTCTTTGGGCGTGGGATCAGTCTCCAGACATATGGCCATTTTTTGGCCTGGCGCGAAGCCAAGTGGGAAAGGGTGCTTTTGAGGCTGAAGAGAGCAGGAAAGCCTGCAGCCCCCAGGTGTGTGGGGCTACGCAACCGGTTCCCAAAGAGCTTTAGAACAAGGCATAGTTTTCCCTGCTGGCTCTTTGGGCGTGGGACCAGTCTCCAGCCATATGGCCATTTTTTGGCCTGGCGCGAAGCCAAGTAGGAAAGGGTGCTTTTGAGGCTGAAGGCAGCAGGAAAGCCTGCAGCCCCCAGGTGTGTGGGGCTACGCAAGTCTGGAGACACCTGGGGGCTGCAGGCTTTCCTGCTCTCTTCAGCCTCAAAAGCACCCTTTCCCACTTGGCTTCGCGCCAGGCCAAAAAATGGCCATATGTCTGGAGACTGATCCCACGCCCAAAGAGCCAGCAGGGAAAACTATGCCTTGTTCTAAAGCTCTTTGGGAACCGCTTGCGTAGCCCCACACACCTGGGGGCTGCAGGCTTTCCTGCTCTCTTCAGCCTCAAAAGCACCCTTTCCCACTTGGCGCCGCACCAGGCCCAAAAATGGCCATATATCTGGAGACTGGTCCCACGCCCAAAGAGCCAGCAGGGAAAACTATGCCTTGTTCTAAAGCTCTTTGGGAACCGCTTGCGTAGCCCCACACACCTGGGGGTGCAGGCTTTCCTGCTCTCTTCAGCCTCAAAACCAACCTTTCCCACTTGGCGCCGCACCAGGCCCAAAAATGGCCATATATCTGGAGACTGGTCCCAGGCCCAAAGAGCCAGCAGGGAAAACTATGCCTTGTTCTAAAGCTCTTTGGGAACCGCTTGCGTGGCCCAACAGACCTGCGGGCTGCAGGCTTTCCTGCTGCCTTCAGCCTCAAAACCACCCTTTCCCACTTGGCGTCACGGCAGGCACAAAGATGGCCATATGTCTGGAGGTTGGTCCCACGCCCAAAGAGCCAGCAGGGAAAACTATGCCTTGTTCTAAAGCTCTTTGGAACCGTTTGCGTAGCCCCACAAACCTGGGGGCTGCAGGCTTTCCTGCTCTCTTCAGCCTCAAAACACCCTTTCCCACTTGGCGCCGCGCCAGGCCCAAAAATGGCCATATGTCTGGAGACTGGTCCCACGCCCAAAGAGCCAGCAGGGAAAACTATGCCTTGTTCTAAAGCTCTTTGGGAACCGCTTGCGTAGCCCCTCACACCTGTAGGCTGCAGGCTTTCCTGCTGCCTTCAGCCTCAAAACCACCCTTTTCCACATGGCGTCACGCCAGGCCCAAAAATGGCCATATGTCTGGAGGTTGGTCCCACGCCCAAAGAGCCAGCAGGGAAAACTATGCCTTGTTCTAAAGCTCTTGGGGCACCGCTTGCGTAGCCCCACACACCTGGGGGCTGCAGGCTTTCCTGCTGCCTTCAGCCTCAAAACAACCCTTTTCCACATGGCGTCAGCCAGGCACAAAAATGGCCGTATGTCTGGAGACTGGTCCCACGCCCAAAAAGCCAGCAGGGAAAACTATGCCTTGTTCTAAAGCTCTTTGGGAACCGCTTGCGTAGCCCCACACACCTGGGGGCTGCAGGCTTTCCTGCTGCCTTCAGACTCAAAACCACCCTTTCCCACTTGGCATCGCGCCAGGCCCAAAAATGGCCATATATCTGGAGTTTGATCCCACGCCCAAGGAGCCAGCAGGGAAAACTATGCCTTGTTCTAAAGCTCTTTGGGAACCTGTTGCGTAGCCCCACACACCTGGGGGCTGCAGGCTTTCCTGCTCTCTTCAGCCTCAAAAGCACCCTTTCCCACTTGGCGCCGCACCAGGCCCAAAAATGGCCATATATCTGGAGACTGGTCCCACGCCCAAAGAGCCAGCAGGGAAAACTATGCCTTGTTCTAAAGCTCTTTGGGAACCGCTTGCGTAGCCCCACACACCTGGGGGTGCAGGCTTTCCTGCTCTCTTCAGCCTCAAAACCAACCTTTCCCACTTGGCGCCGCACCAGGCCCAAAAATGGCCATATATCTGGAGACTGGTCCCAGGCCCAAAGAGCCAGCAGGGAAAACTATGCCTTGTTCTAAAGCTCTTTGGGAACCGCTTGCGTGGCCCAACAGACCTGCGGGCTGCAGGCTTTCCTGCTGCCTTCAGCCTCAAAACCACCCTTTCCCACTTGGCGTCACGGCAGGCACAAAGATGGCCATATGTCTGGAGGTTGGTCCCACGCCCAAAGAGCCAGCAGGGAAAACTATGCCTTGTTCTAAAGCTCTTTGGAACCGTTTGCGTAGCCCCACAAACCTGGGGGCTGCAGGCTTTCCTGCTCTCTTCAGCCTCACAAGCACCCTTTCCCACTTGGCGCCGCGCCAGGCCCAAAAATGGCCATATGTCTGGAGACTGGTCCCACGCCCAAAGAGCCAGCAGGGAAAACTATGCCTTGTTCTAAAGCTCTTTGGGAACCGCTTGCGTAGCCCCTCACACCTGTAGGCTGCAGGCTTTCCTGCTGCCTTCAGCCTCAAAACCACCCTTTTCCACATGGCGTCACGCCAGGCCCAAAAATGGCCATATGTCTGGAGGTTGGTCCCACGCCCAAAGAGCCAGCAGGGAAAACTATGCCTTGTTCTAAAGCTCTTGGGGCACCGCTTGCGTAGCCCCACACACCTGGGGGCTGCAGGCTTTCCTGCTGCCTTCAGCCTCAAAACAACCCTTTTCCACATGGCGTCAGCCAGGCACAAAAATGGCCGTATGTCTGGAGACTGGTCCCACGCCCAAAAAGCCAGCACGGAAAACTATGCCTTGTTCTAAAGCTCTTTGGGAACCGCTTGCGTAGCCCCACACACCTGGGGGCTGCAGGCTTTCCTGCTGCCTTCAGACTCAAAACCACCCTTTCCCACTTGGCATCGCGCCAGGCCCAAAAATGGCCATATATCTGGAGTTTGATCCCACGCCCAAGGAGCCAGCAGGGAAAACTATGCCTTGTTCTAAAGCTCTTTGGGAACCTGTTGCGTAGCCCCACACACCTGGGGGCTGCAGGCTTTCCTGCTCTCTTCAGCCTCAAAAGAACCCTTTCCCACTTGGCTCCGCGCCAGGCTTAAAAATGGCCATATGTCTGGAGATTGGTCCCACGCCCAAAGAGCCAGCAGGGAAAACTATGCCTTGTTCTAAAGCTCTTTGGGAACCGCTTGCGTAGCCCCACACACCTGGGGGCTGCAGGCTTTTCTCGCGCTTTCAGCCTCAAAACCACCCTTTCCCACTTGGCGTCACGCCAGGCACAAAAATGGCCATATTTCTGGAGACTGGTCCCAAGCCCAAAGAGCCAGCAGGGAAAACTATGCCTTGTTCTAAAGCTCTTTGGGAACCGCTTGCGTAGCCCCACAGACCTGCGGGCTGCAGGCTTTCCTGCTGCCTTCAGCCTCAAAACCACCCTTTCCCACTTGGCGTCACGCCAGGCACAAAAATGGCCATATGTCTGGAGACTGGTCCCACGCCCAAAGAGCCAGCAGGGAAAATTATGCCTTGTTCTAAAGCTCTTTGGGAACCGCTTGCGTAGCCCCACACACCTGGGGGCTGCAGGCTTTCCTGCTGTCTTCAGCCTCAAAAGCACCATTTCCCAATTGGCGCCGCGCCAGGCCCAAAAATGGCCATATGTCTGGAGACTGGTCCCATGCCCAAAGAGCCAGCAGGGAAAACTATGCCTTGTTCTAAAGCTCTTTGGGAACCGCTTGCGTAGCCCCACACACCTGGGGGCTGCAGGCTTTCCTGCTGCCTTCAGCCTCAAAACCACCCTTTCCCACTTGGCCCCGCGCCAGGCCCAAAAATGGCCATATCTCTGGAGACTGGTCCCACGCCCAAAGAGCCAGCAGGGAAAACTATGCCTTGTTCTAAAGCTCTTTGGGAACCGCTTGCGTAGCCCCACAGACCTGGGGGCTGCAGGCTTTCCTGCTCTCTTCAGCCTCAAAAGCACCCTTTCCCACTTGGCGCCGCGCCAGGCACAAAAATGGCCATATGTCTGGAGACTGGTCCCACGCCCAAAGAGCCAGCAGGGAAAACTATGCCTTGTTCTAAAGCTCTTTGGGAACCGCTTGCGTAGCCCCACACACCTGGGGGCTGCAGGCTTTCCTGCTGCCTTCAGCCTCAAAACCACCCTTTCCCACTTGGCGTCACGCCAGGCACAAAAATGGCCATATATCTGGAGACTGGTCCCATGCCCAAAGAGCCAGCAGGGAAAACTATGCCTTGTTCTAAAGCTCTTTGGGAACCGCTTGCGTAGCCCCACACACCTGGGGGCTGCAGGCTTTCCTGCTGCCTTCAGCCTCAAAACCACCCTTTCCCACTTGGCGCCGCGCCAGGCCCAAAAATGGCCATATATCTGGAGACTGGTCCCACGCCCAAAGAGCCAGCAGGGAAAACTATGCCTTGTTCTAAAGCTCTTTGGGAACCGCTTGCGTAGCCCCACACACCTGGGGGCTGCAGGCTTTCCTGCTGCCTTCAGCCTCAAAAGCACCCTTTCCTACTTGGCATCACGCCAGGCACATAAATGGCCATATGTCTGGAGACTGGTCCCACGCCCAAAGAGCCAGCACGGAAAACTATGCCTTGTTCTAAAGCTCTTTTGGAACCGCTTGCGTAGCCCCACACACCTGGGGGCTGCAGGCTTTCCTGCTGCCTTCAGACTCAAAACAACCCTTTCCCACTTGGCGCTGGGCCAGGCCCAAAAATGGCCATATATCTGGAGACTGATCCCACGCCCAAAGAGCCAGCAGGGAAAACTATGCCTTGTTCTAAAGCTCTTTGGGAACCGCTTGCATAGCCCCACACACCTGGGGGCTGCAGGCTTTCCTGCTGCCTTCAGCCTCAAAACCACCCTTTCCCACTTGGCATCGCGCCAGGCACAAAAATGGCCATATGTCTGGAGACTGGTCCCACGCCCAAAGAGCCAGCACGGAAAACTATGCCTTGTTCTAAAGCTCTTTGGGAACCATTTGCGTAGCCCCACACACCTGGGGGCTGCAGGCTTTCCTGCTGCCTTCAGCCTCAAAAGCACCCTTTCCTACTTGGCATCGCGCCAGGCCCAAAAATGGCCATATGTCTGGAGTTTGGTCCCACGCGCAAAGAGCCAGCACGGAAAACTATGCCTTGTTCTAAAGCTCTTTGGGAACCCCTTGCGTAGCCCCACACACCTGGGGGCTGCAGGCTTTCCTGCTGCCTTCAGACTCAAAACCACCCTTTCCCACTTGGCGCCGCGCCAGGCCCAAAAATGTCCATATGGCTGGAGACTGGTCCCACGCCCAAAGAGCCAGCAGGGAAAACTATGCCTTGTTCTAAAGCTCTTTGGAAAAACGCTTGCGTAGCCCCATACACCTGGGGGCTGCAGGCTTTCCTGCTGCCTTCAGCCTCAAAACAACCCTTTCCCACTTGGCGCTGCGCCAGGCCCAAAAATGGCCATATATCTGGGACTGATCCCACGCCCAAAGAGCCAGCAGGGAAAACTATGCCTTGTTCTAAAGCTCTTTGGGAACCGCTTGCGTAGCCCCACAGACCTGGGGGCTGCAGGCTTTCCTGCTCTCTTCAGCCTCAAAAGCACCCTTTCCCACTTGGCGCCGCGCCAGGCCCAAAAATGGCCATATGTCTGGAGACTGGTCCCACGCCCAAAGAGCCAGCAGGGAAAACTATGCCTTGTTCTAAAGCTCTTTGGGAACCGCTTGCGTAGCCCCACACACCTGGGGGCTGCAGGCTTTCCTGCTGCCTTCAGCCTCAAAACCACCCTTTCCCACTTGGCGTCACGCCAGGCACAAAAATGGCCATATATCTGGAGACTGGTCCCACGCCCAAAGAGCCAGCAGGGAAAACTATGCCTTGTTCTAAAGCTCTTTGGGAAACGCTTGCGTAGCCCCACACACCTGGGGGCTGCAGGCTTTCCTGCTGCCTTCAGCCTCAAAACAACCCTTTCCCACTTGGCGCTGCGCCAGGCCCAAAAATGGCCATATGTCTGGAGACTGGTCCCATGCCCAAAGAGCCAGCAGGGAAAACTATGCCTTGTTCTAAAGCTCTTTGGGAACCGCTTGCGTAGCCCCACACACCTGGGGGCTGCAGGCTTTCCTGCTGCCTTCAGCCTCAAAACCACCCTTTTCCACATGGCGCCACGCCAGGCACAAAAATGGCCATATGTCTGGAGGTTGGTACCACGCCCAAAGAGCCAGCAGGGAAAACTATGCCTTGTTCTAAAGCTCTTTGGGAACCGCTTGCGTAGCCCCACAGACCTGGGGGCTGCAGGCTTTCCTGCTGACTTCAGCCTCAAAACCACCCTTTCCCACTTGGTGCCTCTCCAGGCCCAAATTGGCCATATATCTGGAGACTGGTCCCTTTCCCAAAGAGCCAGCAGGGAAAACTATGCCTTGTTCTAAAGCTCTTTGGGAACGGCTTGCGTAGCCCCACACACCTGGGGGCTGCAGTCTTTCCTGCTGCCTTCAGCCTCAAAACAACCCTTTCCCACTTGGCGCTGCGCCAGGCCCAAAAATGGCCATATGTCTGGAGACTGGTCCCACGCCCAAAGAGCCAGCAGGGAAAACTATGCCTTGTTCTAAAGCTCTTTGGGAACGGATTGCGTAGCCCCACAGACCTGGGGGCTGCAGGCTTTCCTGCTGCCTTCAGCCTCAAAACCACCCTTTCCCACTTGGCTTCGCGCCAGGCCCAAAAATGGCCATATGTCAGGAGACTGGTCCCACGCCCAAAGAGCCATCAGGGAAAACTATGCCTTGTTCTAAAGCTCTTTGGGAACCGCTTGCGTAGCCCCACACACCTGGGAGCTGCAGGCTTTCCTGCTCTCCCTCAACCTCAAAAGCACGCTTTCCCACTTGGCGCCGCGCCAGGCCCAAAAATGGCCATATGTCTGGAGACTGGTCCCACGCCCAAAGAGCCAGCAGGGAAAACTATGTCTTGTTCTAAAGCTCTTTGGGAACCGCTTGCGTAGCCCCACACAAACTGGGGGCTGCAGGCTTTTCTCGCGCTTTCAACCTCAAAACCACCCTTTCCCACTTGGCGCTGCGCCAGGCTCAAAAATGGCCATATGTCTGGAGGTTGGTCCCACGCCCAAAGAGCCAGCAGGGAAAACTATGTCTTGTTCTAAAGCTCTTTGGGAACCGCTTGCGTAGCCCCACACACCTGGGGGCTGCAGGCTTTCCTGCTGCCTTCAGCCTCAAAACCACCCTTTCCCACATGGTGCCACGCCAGGCACAAAAATGGCCATATGTCTGGAGGTTGGTCCCACGCCCAAAGAGCCAGCAGGGAAAACTATGCCCTGTTCTAAAGCTCTTTGGGAACCGCTTGCGTAGCCCCACAGACCTGGGGGCTGCAGGCTTTGCTGCTGACTTCAGCCTCAAAACCACCCTTTCCCACTTGGTGCCTCTCCAGGCCCAAATTGGCCATATATCTGGAGACTGGTCCCTTTCCCAAACAGCCAGCAGGGAAAACTATGCCTTGTTCTAAAGCTCTTTGGGAACCGCTTGCGTAGCCCCAGAGACGTGGGGGCTGCAGGCTTTCCTGCTGCCTTCAGCCTCAAAACCACCCTTTCCCACATGGCGCCGTGCCAGGCACAAAAATGGACATATATCTGGAGATTGGTTCCACGCCCAAAGAGCCAGCAGGGAAAACTATGCCTTGTTCTAAAGCTCTTTGGGAACCGCTTGCGTAGCCCCACACACCTGGGGGCTGCAGGCTTTCCTGCTGCCTTCAGCCTCAAAACCACCCTTTCCCACATGGCGTCACGCCAGGCACAAAAATGGCCATATGTCTGGAGACTGGTCCCACGCCCAAAGAGCCAGCAGTGAAAACTATGCCTTGTTCTAAAGCTCTTTGGGAACCGCTTGCATAGCCCCACACACCTGGGGGCTGCAGGCTTTCCTGCTGCCTTCAACCTCAAAACCACCCTTTCCCACTTGTCGCTGCGCCAGGCCCAAAAATGGGCATATGTCAGGAGGTTGGTCCCACGCCCAAAGAGCCAGCAGGGAAAACTATGTCTTGTTCTAAAGCTCTTTTGGAACCGCTTGCGTAGCCCCACACACCTGGGGGCTGCAGGCTTTCCTGCTGCCTTCAGCCTCAAAACCACCCTTTCCCACTTGGCCCCGCGCCAGGCCCAAAAATGGCCATTTGTCTGGCCTTGTTCTAAAGCTCTTTGGGAACCGCTTGCGTAGCCCCACACACCTGGGGGCTGCAGGCTTTCCTGCTGCCTTCAGACTCAAAACCACCCTTTCCCACTTGGCGCTGCGCCAGGCCCAAAAATGGCCATATGTCTGGAGCTTGTCCCACGCCCAAAGAGCCAGCAGGGAAAACTATGCCTTGTTCTAAAGCTCTTTGGGAACGGCTTGCATAGCCCCACAGACCTGGGGGCTGCAGGCTTTCCTGCTGCCTTCAGCCTCAAAACCACCCTTTTCCACATGGTGCCACGCCAGGCACAAAAATGGCCATATGTCTGGAGGTTGGTCCCACGCCCAAAGAGCCAGCAGGGAAAACTATGCCCTGTTCTAAAGCTCTTTGGGAACCGCTTGCGTAGCCCCACACACCTGGGGGCTGCAGGCTTTCCTGCTGACTTCAGCCTCCAAACCACCCTTTCCCACTTGGTGCCTCTCCAGGCCCAAATTGGCCATATATCTGGAGACTGGTCCCTTTCCCAAACAGCCAGCAGGGAAAACTATGCCTTGTTCTAAAGCTCTTTGGGAACCGCTTGCGTAGCCCCAGAGACGTGGGGGCTGCAGGCTTTCCTGGTGCCTTCAGCCTCAAAACCACCCTTTCCCACTTGGCGCCGTGCCAGGCCCAAAAATGGCCATATGTCTGGAAGTTGGTCCCACGCCCAAAGAGCCAGCAGGGAAAACTATGCCTTGTTCTAAAGCTCTTTGGGAACCGCTTGCGTAGCCCCACACACGTGGGGGCTGCAGGCTTTCCTGGTGCCTTCAGCCTCAAAACAACCCTTTCCAACTTGGCGCCAAGCCAGGCACAAAAATGGCCATATGTCTGGAGACTGGTCCCACGCCCAAAGAGCCAGCAGGGAAAACTATGCCTTGTTCTAAAGCTCTTTGGGAACCACTTGCGTAGCCCCACACACCTGGGGGCTGAAGGCTTTCCTGCTGCCTTCAGCCTCAAAAGAACCCTTTCGCAATTGGCGCCGCGCCAGGCACAAAAATGGCCATATGTCTGGAGGTTGGTACCATTCCCAAAGAGCCAGCAGGGAAAACTATGCCTTGTTCTAAAGCTCTTTGGGAACGGCTTGCGTAGCCCCACACACCTGGGGGCTGCAGTCTTTCCTGCTGCCTTCAGCCTCAAAACAACCCTTTCCCACTTGGCGCTGCGCCAGGCCCAAAAATGGCCATATGTCTGGAGACTGGTCCCACGCCCAAAGAGCCAGCAGGGAAAACTATGCCTTGTTCTAAAGCTCTTTGGGAACCGCTTGCGTAGCCCCACACACCTGGGGGCTGCAGGCTTTCCTGCTGCCTTCAGCCTCAAAACCACCCTTTCCCACTTGGCTTCGCGCCAGGCCCAAAAATGGCCATATGTCAGGAGACTGGTCCCACGCCCAAAGAGCCATCAGGGAAAACTATGCCTTGTTCTAAAGCTCTTTGGGAACCGCTTGCGTAGCCCCACACACCTGGGAGCTGCAGGCTTTCCTGCTCTCCCTCAACCTCAAAAGCACGCTTTCCCACTTGGCCCCGCGCCAGGCCCAAAAATGGCCATTTGTCTGGCCTTGTTCTAAAGCTCTTTGGGAACCGCTTGCGTAGCCCCACACACCTGGGGGCTGCAGGCTTTCCTGCTGCCTTCAGCCTCAAAACCACCCTTTCCCACTTGGCCCCGCGCCAGGCACAAAAATGGCCATATGTCTGGAGACTGGTCCCACGCCCAAAGAGCCAGCAGGGAAAACTATGCCTTGTTCTAAAGCTCTTTGGGAACCGCTTGCGTAGCCCCACAGACCCTGGGGGCTGCAGGCTTTCCTGCTGCCTTCAGACTCAAAACCACCCTTTCCCACTTGGCCCCGCGCCAGGCCCCAAAATGGCCATATGTCAGGAGGCTGGTCCCACGCCCAAAGAGCCAGCAGGGAAAACTATGCCTTGTTCTAAAGCTCTTTTGGAACCGCTTGCGTAGCCCGACACAAACTGGGGGCAGCAAGCTTTTCTCGCGCTTTCAGCCTCAAAACCACCCTTTCCAACTTGGCGCTGCGCCAGGCCCAAAAATGGCCATATGTCTGGAGACTGGTCCCACGCCCAAAGAGCCAGCAGGGAAAACTATGCCTTGTTCTAAAGCTCTTTGGGAACCGCTTGCGTAGCCCCACAGAAACGGGGGGCTGCAGGCTTTTCTCGCGCTTTCAGCCTCAAAACCACCCTTTCCCACTTGGCATCGCGCCAGGCACAAAAATGTCCATATATCTGGAGTTTTGTCCCACGCCCAAAGAGCCAGCAGGGAAAACTATGCCTTGTTCTAAAGCTCTTTGGGAACCTCTTGCGTAGCCCCACACACCTGGGGGCTGCAGGCTTTCCTGCTCTCTTCAGCCTCAAAAGAACCCTTTCCCACTTGGCTCCGCGCCAGGCCCAAAAATGGCCATATGTCTGGAGAATGGTCCCACGCCCAAAGAGCCAGCAGGGAAAACTATGCCTTGTTCTAAAGCTCTTTGGGAACCGCTTGCGTGGCCCCACAGACCTGCGGGCTGCAGGCTTTCCTGCTGCCTTCAACCTCAGAAGCACCCTTTTCCACATGGCGTCACGCCAGGCACAAAAATGGCCATATGTCAGGAGATGGGTCCCACGCCCAAAGAGCCAGCAGGGAAAATTATGCCTTGTTCTAAAGCTCTTTGGGAACCGCTTGCGTGGCCCCACACACCTGGGGGCTGCAGGCTTTCCTGCTGCCTTCAGCCTCAAAACACCCTTTCCCACTTGGCGCCGCGCCAGGCCCAAAAATGGCCATATGTCTGGAGACTGGTCCCACGCCCAAAGAGCCAGCAGGGAAAACTATGCCTTGTTCTAAAGCTCTTTGGGAACCGCTTGCGTAGCCCCACACACCTGGGGGCTGCAGGCTTTCCTGCTGCCTTCAGCCTCAAAACCACCCTTTCCCACTTGGCGCCGCGCCAGGCCAAAAAATGGCCATATGTCAGGAGACTGGTCCCACGCCCAAAGAGCCAGCAGGGAAAACTATGCCTTGTTCTAAAGCTCTTTGGGAACGGCTTGCGTAGCCCCACACACCTGGGGGCTGCAGGCTTTCCTGCTGCCTTCAGCCTCAAAACCACCCTTTCCCACTTGGCGCCGCGCCAGGCACAAAAATGGACATATATCTGGAGACTGGTCCCACGCCCAAAGAGCCAGCAGGGAAAACTATGCCTTGTTCTAAAGCTCTTTGGGAACCGCTTGCGTGGCCCCACAGACCTGCGGGCTGCCGGCTTTCCTGCTGCCTTCAACTTCAGAAGCACCCTTTTCCACATGGCGTCACGCCAGACACAAAGATGGCCATATGTCTGGAGACTGGTCCCAAGCCCAAAGAGCCAGCAGGGAAAACTATGCCTTGTTCTAAAGCTCTTTGGGAACCACTTGCGTAGCCCCACAGACATGGGGGCTGCAGGCTTTCCTGCTGCCTTCAGCCTCAAAACCACCCTTTTCGACATGGCATCACGCCAGACACAAAAATGGCCATATGTCTGGAGACTGGTCCCACGCCCAAAGAGCCAGCAGGGAAAACTATGCCTTGTTCTAAAGCTCTTTGGGAACCGCTTGCGTGGCCCCACACACCTGGGGGCTGCAGGCTTTCCTGCTGCCTTCAGCCTCAAAACCACCCTTTCCCACATGACGTCATGCCAGGCACAAAAATGGCCATATGTCTGGAGGTTGGTCCCACGCCCAAAGAGCCAGCAGGGAAAACTATGCCTTGTTCTAAAGCTCTTTGGGAACCGCTTGCGTAGCCCAACACACCTGGGGGCTGCAGGCTTTCCTGCTGCCTTCAGCCTCAAAACAACCGTTTTCCACATGGCGTCACGCCAGGCACAAAAATGGCCATATGTCTGGAGACTGGTCCCACGCCCAAAGAGCCAGCAGGGAAAACTATGCCTTGTTCTAAAGCTCTTTGGGAACCGCTTGCGTAGCCCCACACACCTGGGGTCTGCAGGCTTTCCTGCTGCCTTCAGACTCAAAACGACCCTTTCCCACTTGGCCCCGCCAGGCACAAAAAAAGCCATATGTCTGGAGACTGGTCCCTTTCCCAAAGAGCCAGCAGGGAAAACTATGCCTTGTTCTAAAGCTCTTTGGGAACCGCTTGCGTGGCCCCACAGACCTGCGGGCTGCAGGCTTTCCTGCTGCCTTCAGCCTCAAAACCACCCTTTCCCACTTGGCGTCACGCCAGGCACAAAAATGGCCATATGTCTGGAGGTTGGTCCCACGCCCAAAGAGCCAGCAGGGAAAACTATGCCTTGTTCTAAAGCTCTTTGGGAACCGCTTGCGTAGCCCAACACACCTGGGGGCTGCAGGCTTTCCTGCTGCCTTCAGCCTCAAAACCACCCTTTTCCACATGGCGTCACGCCAGGCACAAAAATGGCCATATGTCTGGAGGTTGGTCCCACGCCCAAAGAGCCAGCAGGGAAAACTATGCCTTGTTCTAAAGCTCTTTGGGAACCGCTTGCGTAGCCCAACACACCTGGGGGCTGCAGGCTTTCCTGCTGCCTTCAGCCTCAAAACCACCCTTTTCCACATGGCGTCACGCCAGGCACAAAAATGGCCATATGTCTGGAGGTTGGTCCCACGCCCAAAGAGCCAGCAGGGAAAACTATGCCTTGTTCTAAAGCTCTTTGGGAACCGTTTACGTAGCCCCACACACCTGGGGGCTGCAGGCTTTCCTGCTCTCTTCAGCCTCAAAAGCACCCTTTCCCACTTGGCGCCGCGCCAGGCCCAAAAATGGCCATATGTCTGGAGACTGGTCCCACGCCCAAAGAGCCAGCAGGGAAAACTATGCCTTGTTCTAAAGCTCTTTGGGAACCGCTTGCGTAGGCCCACAGACCTGGGGGCTGCAGGCTTTCCTGCTGCCTTCAGCCTCAAAACCACCCTTTCCCACATGGCGTCACGCCAGGCACAAAAATGGCCATATGTCTGGAGGTTGGTCCCACGCCCAAAGAGCCAGCAGGGAAAACTATGCCTTGTTCTAAAGCCTCTTTGGGAACCGCTTGCGTAGCCCCAACCACCTCGGGGCTGCAGGCTTTCCTGCTGCCTTCAGACTCAAAACCACCCTTTCCCACATGGCGTCACGCCAGGCCCAAAAATGGCCATATATCTGGAGACTGGTCCCACGCCCAAAGAGCCAGCAGGGAAAACTATGCCTTGTTCTAAAGCTCTTTGGGAATTGCTTGCGTAGCCCCACACACCTGGGGGCTGCAGGCTTTCCTGCTGCCTTCAGCCTCAAAACCACCCTTTCCCACTTGGCGCTGCGCCAGGCCCAAAAATGGCCATATATCTGGAGACTGATCCCACGCCGAAAGAGCCAGCAGGGAAAACTATGCCTTGTTCTAAAGCTCTTTGGGAACCTCTTGCGTAGCCCCACACACCTGGGGGCTGCAGGCTTTCCTGCTGCCTTCCGCCTCAAAACCACCCTTTCCCACATGGCGTCACGCCAGGCCCAAAAATGGCCATATATCTGGAGACTGGTCCCACGCCCAAAGAGCCAGCAGGGAAAACTATGCCTTGTTCTAAAGCTCTTTGGGAACCGCTTGCGTAGCCCCACACACCTGGGGGCTGCAGGCTTTCCTGCTGCCTTCAGCCTCAAAACCACCCTTTCCCACTTGGCGCTGCGCCAGGCCCAAAAATGGCCATATGTCTGGAGACTGGTCCCACGCCCAAAGAGCCAGCAGGGAAAACTATGCCTTGTTCTAAAGCTCTTTGGGAACCGCTTGCGTAGCCCCACAGACCTGGGGGCTGCAGGCTTTCCTGCTGCCTTCAGCCTCAAAACCACCCTTTTCCACATGGGGTCACGCCAGGCACAAAAATGGCCATATGTCTGGAGGTTAGTCCCACGCCCAAAGAGCCAGCAGGGAAAACTATGCCTTGTTCTAAAGCTCTTTGGGAACGGCTTGCGTAGCCCCACAGAAACGGGGGGGTGCAGGCTTTCCTGCTCTCTTCAGCATCAGAAGAACCCTTTCGCACTTGACGATGCGCCAGGCCCAAAAATGGCCATATGTCTGGAGACTGGTCCCACGCCCAAAGAGCCAGCAGGGAAAACTATGCCTTGTTCTAAAGCTCTTTGGGAACCGCTTGCGTAGCCCCAGAGACGTGGGGGCTGCAGGCTTTCCTGCTGCCTTCAGCCTCAAAACCACCCTTTCCCACTTGGCCCCGAGCCAGGCACAAAAATGGCCATATCTCTGGAGACTGGTCCCACGCGCAAAGAGCCAGCAGGGAAAACTATGCCTTGTTCTAAAGCTCTTTGGGAACCGCTTGCGTAGCCCCACACACCTGGGGGCTGCAGGCTTTCCTGCTGCCTTCAGACTCAAAACCACCCTTTCCCACTTGGCGCTGCGCCAGGCCCAAAAATGGCCATATGTCTGGAGACTGGTCCCACGCCCAAAGAGCCAGCAGGGAAAACTATGCCTTGTTCTAAAGCTCTTTGGGAACCGCTTGCGTAGGCCCACACACCTGTGGGCTGCAGGATTTCCTGCTGCCTTCAGCCTCAAAACCACCCTTTTCCACATGGCGTCACGCCAGGCACAAAAATGGCCATATGTCTGGAGGTTAGTCCCACGCCCAAAGAGCCAGCAGGGAAAACTATGCCTTGTTTTAAAGCTCTTTGGGAACCTCTTGCGTAGCCCCACACACCTGGGGGCTGCAGGCTTTCCTGCTGCCTTCCGCCTCAAAACCACCCTTTCCCACATGGCGTCACGCCAGGCCCAAAAATGGCCATATATCTGGAGACTGGTCCCACGCCCAAAGAGCCAGCAGGGAAAACTATGCCTTGTTCTAAAGCTCTTTGGGAACCGCTTGCGTAGCCCCACACACCTGGGGGCTGCAGGCTTTCCTGCTGCCTTCAGCCTCAAAACCACCCTTTCCCACTTGGCGCCAAGCCAGGCCCAAAAATGGCCATATGTCTGGAGACTGGTCCCACGCCCAAAGAGCCAGCAGGGAAAACTATGCCTTGTTCTAAAGCTCTTTGGGAACCGCTTGCGTAGCACCACACACCTGGGGGCTGCAGGCTTTCCTGCTGCCTTCAGCCTCAAAACCACCCTTTTCCACATGGGGTCACGCCAGGCACAAAAATGGCCATATGTCTGGAGGTTAGTCCCACGCCCAAAGAGCCAGCAGGGAAAACTATGCCTTGTTCTAAAGCTCTTTGGGAACGGCTTGCGTAGCCCCACAGAAACGGGGGGGTGCAGGCTTTCCTGCTCTCTTCAGCATCAGAAGAACCCTTTCGCACTTGACGATGCGCCAGGCCCAAAAATGGCCATATGTCTGGAGACTGGTCCCACGCCCAAAGAGCCAGCAGGGAAAACTATGCCTTGTTCTAAAGCTCTTTGGGAACCGCTTGCGTAGCCCCAGGGACGTTGGGGCTGCAGGCTTTCCTGCTCTCTTCAGCCTCAAAAGCACCCTTTCCCACTTGGCCCCGAGCCAGGCACAAAAATGGCCATATCTCTGGAGACTGGTCTCACGCCCAAAGAGCCAGCAGGGAAAACTATGCCTTGTTCTAAAGCTCTTTGGGAACCGCTTGCGTAGCCCCACACACCTGGGGGCTGCAGGCTTTCCTGCTGCCTTCAGACTCAAAACCACCCTTTCCCACTTGGCGCTGCGCCATGCACAAAAATGGCCATATGTCTGGAGGTTGGTCCCACGCCCAAAGAGCCAGCAGGGAAAACTATGCCTTGTTCTAAAGCTCTTTGGGAACCGCTTGCGTAGCCCCACAGACCTGGGGGCTGCAGGCTTTCCTGCTGCCTTCAGCCTCAAAACCACCCTTTCCCACTTGGCGCCAAGCCAGGCCCAAAAATGGCCATATGTCTGGAGACTGGTCCCACGCCCAAAGAGCCAGCAGGGAAAACTATGCCTTGTTCTAAAGCTCTTTGGGAACCGCTTGCGTAGGCCCACACACCTGTGGGCTGCAGGCTTTCCTGCTGCCTTCAGCCTCAAAACCACCCTTTTCCACATGGCGTCACGCCAGGCACAAAAATGGCCATATGTCTGGAGGTTAGTCCCACGCCCAAAGAGCCAGCAGGGAAAACTATGCCTTGTTCTAAAGCTCTTTGGGAACCGCTTGCCTAGCCCCACACACCTGGGGGCTGCAGGCTTTCCTGCTGCCTTCAGACTCAAAACCACCCTTTCCCACATGGCGTCACGCCAGGCCCAAAAATGGCCATATGTCTGGAGACTGGTCCCACGCCCAAAGAGCCAGCAGGGAAAACTATGCCTTGTTCTAAAGCTCTTTGGGAAATGCTTGCGTAGCCCCACACACCTGGGGGCTGCAGGCTTTCCTGCTGCCTTCAGCCTCAAAACCACCCTTTCCCACTTGGCGCTGCGCCAGGCCCAAAAATGGCCATATATCTGGAGACTGATCCCACGCCGAAAGAGCCAGCAGGGAAAACTATGCCTTGTTCTAAAGCTCTTTGGGAACCTCTTGCGTAGCCCCACACACCTGGGGGCTGCAGGCTTTCCTGCTGCCTTCCGCCTCAAAACCACCCTTTCCCACATGGCGTCACGCCAGGCCCAAAAATGGCCATATATCTGGAGACTGGTCCCACGCCCAAAGAGCCAGCAGGGAAAAATATGCCTTGTTCTAAAGCTCTTTGGGAACCGCTTGCGTAGCCCCACACACCTGGGGGCTGCAGGCTTTCCTGCTCTCTTCAGCCTCAAAACCAACCTTTCCCACTTGGCGCCGCACCAGGCCCAAAAATGGCCATATATCTGGAGACTGGTCCCAGGCCCAAAGAGCCAGCAGGGAAAACTATGCCTTGTTCTAAAGCTCTTTGGGAACCGCTTGCGTGGCCCAACAGACCTGCGGGCTGCAGGCTTTCCTGCTGCCTTCAGCCTCAAAACCACCCTTTCCCAATTGGCGTCACGGCAGGCACAAAGATGGCCATATGTCTGGAGGTTGGTCCCACGCCCAAAGAGCCAGCAGGGAAAACTATGCCTTGTTCTAAAGCTCTTTGGGAACCGTTTGCGTAGCCCCACAAACCTGGGGGCTGCAGGCTTTCCTGCTCTCTTCAGCCTCAAAAGCACCCTTTCCCACTTGGCGCCGCGCCAGGCCCAAAAATGGCCATATGTCTGGAGACTGGTCCCACGCCCAAAGAGCCAGCAGGGAAAACTATGCCTTGTTCTAAAGCTCTTTGGGAACCGCTTGCGTAGCCCCACACACCTGGGGGCTGCAGGCTTTCCTGCTGCCTTCAGCCTCAAAACCACCCTTTTCCACATGGCGTCACGCCAGGCCCAAAAATGGCCATATGTCTGGAGGTTGGTCCCACGCCCAAAGAGCCAGCAGGGAAAACTATGCCTTGTTCTAAAGCTCTTGGGGCACCGCTTGCGTAGCCCCACACACCTGGGGGCTGCAGGCTTTCCTGCTGCCTTCAGCCTCAAAACCACCCTTTCCCACTTGGCATCGCGCCAGGCCCAAAAATGGCCATATATCTGGAGTTTGATCCCACGCCCAAAGAGCCAGCAGGGAAAACTATGCCTTGTTCTAAAGCTCTTTGGGAACCGCTTGCGTAGCCCCACAGACCTGCGGGCTGCAGGCTTTCCTGCTGCCTTCAGCCTCAAAACCACCCTTTCCCACTTGGCGTCACGCCAGGCACAAAAATGGCCATATGTCTGGAGACTGGTCCCACGCCCAAAGAGCCAGCAGGGAAAATTATGCCTTGTTCTAAAGCTCTTTGGGAACCGCTTGCGTAGCCCCACACACCTGGGGGCTGCAGGCTTTCCTGCTGTCTTCAGCCTCAAAAGCACCCTTTCCCACTTGGCGCCGCGCCAGGCCCAAAAATGGCCATATGTCTGGAGACTGGTCCCATGCCCAAAGAGCCAGCAGGGAAAACTATGCCTTGTTCTAAAGCTCTTTGGGAACCGCTTGCGTAGCCCCACACACCTGGGGGCTGCAGGCTTTCCTGCTGCCTTCAGCCTCAAAACCACCCTTTCCCACTTGGCCCCGCGCCAGGCCCAAAAATGGCCATATGTCTGGAGACTGGTCCCACGCCCAAAGAGCCAGCAGGGAAAACTATGCCTTGTTCTAAAGCTCTTTGGGAACCGCTTGCGTAGCCCCACACACCTGGGGGCTGCAGGCTTTCCTGCTCTCTTCAGCCTCAAAAGCACCCTTTCCCACTTGGCGCCGCGCCAGGCCAAAAAATGGCCATATGTCTGGAGACTGGTCCCACGCCCAAAGAGCCAGCAGGGAAAACTATGCCTTGTTCTAAAGCTCTTTGGGAACCGCTTGCGTAGCCCCACACACTTGGGGACTGCAGGCTTTCCTGCTGCCTTCAGCCTCAAAACCACCCTTTCCCACTTGGCGCTGCGCCAGGCACAAAAATGGCCATATGTCTGGAGGTTGGTCCCACGCCAAAGAACCAGCAGGGAAAACTATGCCTTGTTCTAAAGCTCTTTGGGAACCGCTTGCGTAGCCCCACACACCTGGGGGCTGCAGGCTTTCCTGCTGCCTTCAGCCTCAAAACCACCCTTTCCCACTTGGCGTCACGCCAGGCACAAAAATGGCCATATATCTGGAGACTGGTCCCATGCCCAAAGAGCCAGCAGGGAAAACTATGCCTTGTTCTAAAGCTCTTTGGGAACCGCTTGCGTAGCCCCACACACCTGGGGGCTGCAGGCTTTCCTGCTGCCTTCAGCCTCAAAACCACCCTTTCCCACTTGGCGCCGCGCCAGGCCCAAAAATGGCCATATATCTGGAGACTGGTCCCACGCCCAAAGAGCCAGCAGGGAAAACTATGCCTTGTTCTAAAGCTCTTTGGGAACCGCTTGCGTAGCCCCACACACCTGGGGGCTGCAGGCTTTCCTGCTGCCTTCAGCCTCAAAAGCACCCTTTCCTACTTGGCATCACGCCAGGCACATAAATGGCCATATGTCTGGAGTTTGGTCCCACGCCCAAAGAGCCAGCACGGAAAACTATGCCTTGTTCTAAAGCTCTTTGGGAACCGCTTGCGTAGCCCCACACACCTGGGGGCTGCAGGCTTTCCTGCTGCCTTCAGACTCAAAACCACCCTTTCCCACTTGGCGCCGCGCCAGGCCCAAAAATGTCCATATGGCTGGAGACTGGTCCCACGCCCAAAGAGCCAGCAGGGAAAACTATGCCTTGTTCTAAAGCTCTTTGGAAAAACGCTTGCGTAGCCCCATACACCTGGGGGCTGCAGGCTTTCCTGCTGCCTTCAGCCTCAAAACAACCCTTTCCCACTTGGCGCTGCGCCAGGCCCAAAAATGGCCATATATCTGGGACTGATCCCACGCCCAAAGAGCCAGCAGGGAAAACTATGCCTTGTTCTAAAGCTCTTTGGGAACCGCTTGCGTAGCCCCACAGACCTGGGGGCTGCAGGCTTTCCTGCTCTCTTCAGTCTCAAAACCACCCTTTCCCACTTGGCGCCGCGCCAGGCCAAAAAATGGCCATATGTCTGGAGACTGGTCCCACGCCCAAAGAGCCAGCAGGGAAAACTATGCCTTGTTCTAAAGCTCTTTGGGAACCGCTTGCGTAGCCCCACACACCTGGGGGCTGCAGGCTTTCCTGCTGCCTTCAGCCTCAAAACCACCCTTTCCCACTTGGCGTCACGCCAGGCACAAAAATGGCCATATATCTGGAGACTGGTCCCACGACCAAAGAGCCAGCAGGGAAAACTATGCCTTGTTCTAAAGCTCTTTGGGAAACGCTTGCGTAGCCCCACACACCTGGGGGCTGCAGGCTTTCCTGCTGCCTTCAGCCTCAAAACAACCCTTTCCCACTTGGCGCCGTGCCAGGCACAAAAATGGCCATATGTCTGGAGAATGGTCCTACGCCCAAAGAGCCAGCAGGGAAAACTATGCCTTGTTCTAAAGCTCTTTGGGAACCGCTTGCGTAGCCCCACAGACCTGGGGGCTGCAGGCTTTCCTGCTGCCTTCAGCCTCAAAACCACCCTTTCCCACATGGCGCCACGCCAGGCACAAAAATGGCCATATGTCTGGAGTTTGGTCCCACGCCCAAAGAGCCAGCAGGGAAAACTATGTCTTGTTCTAAAGCTCTTTGGGAACCGCTTGCGTAGCCCCACACACCTGGGGGCTGCAGGCTTTCCTGCTCTCTTCAGCCTCAAAACAACCCTTTCCCACTTGGCGCTGCGCCAGGCCCAAAAATGGCCATATGTCTGGAGACTGGTCCCATGCCCAAAGAGCCAGCAGGGAAAACTATGCCTTGTTCTAAAGCTCTTTGGGAACCGCTTGCGTAGCCCCACACACCTGGGGGCTGCAGGCTTTCCTGCTGCCTTCAGCCTCAAAACCACCCTTTTCCACATGGCGCCACGCCAGGCACAAAAATGGCCATATGTCTGGAGGTTGGTACCACGCCCAAAGAGCCAGCAGGGAAAACTATGCCTTGTTCTAAAGCTCTTTGGGAACCGCTTGCGTAGCCCCACAGACCTGGGGGCTGCAGGCTTTCCTGCTGACTTCAGCCTCAAAACCACCCTTTCCCACTTGGTGCCTCTCCAGGCCCAAATTGGCCATATATCTGGGGACTGGTCCCTTTCCCAAACAGCCAGCAGGGAAAACTATGCCTTGTTCTAAAGCTCTTTGGGAACCGCTTGCGTAGCCCCACACACCTGGGGGCTGAAGGCTTTCCTGCTGCCTTCAGCCTCAAAAGAAACCTTTCGCAATTGGCGCCGCGCCAGGCACAAAAATGGCCATATGTCTGGAGGTTGGTACCATTCCCAAAGAGCCAGCAGGGAAAACTATGCCTTGTTCTAAAGCTCTTTGGGAACGGCTTGCGTAGCCCCACACACCTGGGGGCTGCAGTCTTTCCTGCTGCCTTCAGCCTCAAAACCACCCTTTCCCACTTGGCGCTGCGCCAGGCCCAAAAATGGCCATATGTCTGGAGACTGGTCCCACGCCCAAAGAGCCAGCAGGGAAAACTATGCCTTGTTCTAAAGCTCTTTGGGAACGGATTGCGTAGCCCCACACACCTGGGGGCTGCAGGCTTTCCTGCTGCCTTCAGCCTCAAAACCACCCTTTCCCACTTGGCTTCGCGCCAGGCCCAAAAATGGCCATATGTCAGGAGACTGGTCCCACGCCCAAAGAGCCAGCAGGGAAAACTATGCCTTGTTCTAAAGCTCTTTGGGAACCGCTTGCGTAGCCCCACACAAGCTGGGGGCTGCAGGCTTTTCTCGCGCTTTCAACCTCAAAACCACCCTTTCCCACTTGGCGCTGCGCCAGGCTCAAAAATGGCCATATGTCTGGAGGTTGGTCCCACGCCCAAAGAGCCAGCAGGGAAAACTATGTCTTGTTCTAAAGCTCTTTGGGAACCGCTTGCGTAGCCCCACACACCTGGGGGCTGCAGGCTTTCCTGCTGCCTTCAGCCTCAAAACCACCCATTCCCACATGGTGCCACGCCAGGCACAAAAATGGCCATATGTCTGGAGGTTGGTCCCACGCCCAAAGAGCCAGCAGGGAAAACTATGCCCTGTTCTAAAGCTCTTTGGGAACCGCTTGCGTAGCCCCACAGACCTGGGGGCTGCAGGCTTTGCTGCTGACTTCAGCCTCAAAACCACCCTTTCCCACTTGGTGCCTCTCCAGGCCCAAATTGGCCATATATCTGGAGACTGGTCCCTTTCCCAAACAGCCAGCAGGGAAAACTATGCCTTGTTCTAAAGCTCTTTGGGAACCGCTTGCGTAGCGCCAGAGACGTGGGGGCTGCAGGCTTTCCTGCTGCCTTCAGCCTCAAAACCACCCTTTCCCACATGGCGCCGTGCCAGGCACAAAAATGGCCATATATCTGGAGATTGGTTCCACGCCCAAAGAGCCAGCAGGGAAAACTATGCCTTGTTCTAAAGCTCTTTGGGAACCGCTTGCGTAGCCCCACACACCTGGGGGCTGCAGGCTTTCCTGCTGCCTTCAGCCTCAAAACCACCCTTTCCCACATGGCGTCACGACAGGCACAAAAATGGCCATATGTCTGGAGACTGGTCCCACGCCCAAAGAGCCAGCAGTGAAAACTATGCCTTGTTCTAAAGCTCTTTGGGAACCGCTTGCATAGCCCCACACACCTGGGGGCTGCAGGCTTTCCTGCTGCCTTCAACCTCAAAACCACCCTTTCCCACTTGTCGCTGCGCCAGGCCCAAAAATGGGCATATGTCAGGAGGTTGGTCCCACGCCCAAAGAGCCAGCAGGGAAAACTATGTCTTGTTCTAAAGCTCTTTTGGAACCGCTTGCGTAGCCCCACACACCTGGGGGCTGCAGGCTTTCCTGCTGCCTTCAACCTCAAAACCACCCTTTCCCACTTGGCCCCGCGCCAGGCCCAAAAATGGCCATTTGTCTGGCCTTGTTCTAAAGCTCTTTGGGAACCGCTTGCGTAGCCCCACACACCTGGGGGCTGCAGGCTTTCCTGCTGCCTTCAGCCTCAAAACCACCCTTTCCCACTTGGCGCTGCGCCAGGCACAAAAATGGCCATATGTCTGGAGGTTGGTCCCACGCCCAAAGAGCCAGCAGGGAAAACTATGTCTTGTTCTAAAGCTCTTTGGGAACGGCTTGCGTAGCCCCACAGACCTGGGGGCTGCAGGCTTTCCTGCTGCCTTCAGCCTCAAAACCACCCTTTTCCACATGGTGCCACGCCAGGCACAAAAATGGCCATATGTCTGGAGGTTGGTCCCACGCCCAAAGAGCCAGCAGGGAAAACTATGCCCTGTTCTAAAGCTCTTTGGGAACGGCTTGCGTAGCCCCACACACTTGGGGGCTGCAGGCTTTCCTGCTGACTTCAGCCTCCAAACCACCCTTTCCCACTTGGTGCCTCTCCAGGCCCAAATTGGCCATATATCTGGAGACTGGTCCCTTTCCCAAACAGCCAGCAGGGAAAACTATGCCTTGTTCTAAAGCTCTTTGGGAACCGCTTGCGTAGCCCCAGAGACGTTGGGGCTGCAGGCTTTCCTGGTGCCTTCAGCCTCAAAACCACCCTTTCCCACTTGGCGCCGCGCCAGGCCCAAAAATGGCCATATGTCTGGAAGTTGGTCCCACGCCCAAAGAGCCAGCAGGGAAAACTATGCCTTGTTCTAAAGCTCTTTGGGAACCGCTTGCGTAGCCCCACACACGTGGGGGCTGCAGGCTTTCCTGGTGCCTTCAGCCTCAAAACAACCCTTTCCAACTTGGCGCCAAGCCAGGCACAAAAATGGCCATATGTCTGGAGACTGGTCCCACGCCCAAAGAGCCAGCAGGGAAAACTATGCCTTGTTCTAAAGCTCTTTGGGAACCACTTGCGTAGCCCCACACACCTGGGGGCTGAAGGCTTTCCTGCTGCCTTCAGCCTCAAAAGAACCCTTTCGCAATTGGCGCCGCGCCAGGCACAAAAATGGCCATAGGTCTGGAGACTGGTCCCTTTCCCAAAGAGCCAGCAGGGAAAACTATGCCTTGTTCTAAAGCTCTTTGGGAACGGCTTGCGTAGCCCCACACACCTGGGGGCTGCAGTCTTTCCTGCTGCCTTCAGCCTCAAAACAACCCTTTCCCACTTGGCGCTGCGCCAGGCCCAAAAATGGCCATATGTCAGGAGACTGGTCCCACGCCCAAAGAGCCAGCAGGGAAAACTATGCCTTGTTCTAAAGCTCTTTGGGAACCGCTTGCGTAGCCCCACACACCTGGGGGCTGCAGGCTTTCCTGCTGCCTTCAGCCTCAAAACCACCCTTTCCCACTTGGCTTCGCGCCAGGCCCAAAAATGGCCATATGTCAGGAGACTGGTCCCACGCCCAAAGAGCCATCAGGGAAAACTATGCCTTGTTCTAAAGCTCTTTGGGAACCGCTTGCGTAGCCCCACACACCTGGGAGCTGCAGGCTTTCCTGCTCTCCCTCAACCTCAAAAGCACGCTTTCCCACTTGGCCCCGCGCCAGGCCCAAAAATGGCCATTTGTCTGGCCTTGTTCTAAAGCTCTTTGGGAACCGCTTGCGTAGCCCCACACACCTGGGGGCTGCAGGCTTTCCTGCTGCCTTCAGCCTCAAAACCACCCTTTCCCACTTGGCCCCGCGCCAGGCACAAAAATGGCCATATGTCTGGAGACTGGTCCCACGCCCAAAGAGCCAGCAGGGAAAACTATGCCTTGTTCTAAAGCTCTTTGGGAACCGCTTGCGTAGCCCCACAGACCCTGGGGGCTGCAGGCTTTCCTGCTGCCTTCAGACTCAAAACCACCCTTTCCCACTTGGCATCGCGCCAGGCCCAAAAATGGCCATATGTCAGGAGTCTGGTCCCACGCCCAAAGAGCCAGCAGGGAAAACTATGCCTTGTTCTAAAGCTCTTTGGGAACCGCTTGCGTAGCCCCACACAAACTGGGGGCAGCAAGCTTTTCTCGCGCTTTCAGCCTCAAAACCACCCTTTCCAACTTGGCGCTGCGCCAGGCCCAAAAATGGCCATATGTCTGGAGACTGGTCCCACGCCCAAAGAGCCAGCAGGGAAAACTATGCCTTGTTCTAAAGCTCTTTGGGAACCGCTTGCGTAGCCCCACAGAAACGGGGGGCTGCAGGCTTTTCTCGCGCTTTCAGCCTCAAAACCACCCTTTCCCACTTGGCATCGCGCCAGGCACTATAATGTCCATATATCTGGAGTTTTGTCCCACGCCCAAAGAGCCAGCAGGGAAAACTATGCCTTGTTCTAAAGCTCTTTGGGAACCTCTTGCGTAGGCCCACACACCTGGGGGCTGCAGGCTTTCCTGCTCTCTTCAGCCTCAAAAGAACCCTTTCCCACTTGGCTCCGCGCCAGGCCCAAAAATGGCCATATGTCTGGAGAATGGTCCCACGCCCAAAGAGCCAGCAGGGAAAACTATGCCTTGTTCTAAAGCTCTTTGGGAACCGCTTGCGTGGCCCCACAGACCTGCGGGCTGCAGGCTTTCCTGCTGCCTTCAACCTCAGAAGCACCCTTTTCCACATGGCGTCACGCCAGGCACAAAAATGGCCATATGTCAGGAGATGGGTCCCACGCCCAAAGAGCCAGCAGGGAAAATTATGCCTTGTTCTAAAGCTCTTTGGGAACCGCTTGCGTGGCCCCACACACCTGGGGGCTGCAGGCTTTCCTGCTGCCTTCAGCCTCAAAACACCCTTTCCCACTTGGCGCCGCGCCAGGCCCAAAAATGGCCATATGTCTGGAGACTGGTCCCACGCCCAAAGAGCCAGCAGGGAAAATTATGCCTTGTTCTAAAGCTCTTTGGGAACCGCTTGCGTAGCCCCACACACCTGGGGGCTGCAGGCTTTCCTGCTGCCTTCAGCCTCAAAACCACCCTTTCCCACTTGGCCCCGCGCCAGGCCCAAAAATGGCCATATGTCAGGAGACTGGTCCCACGCCCAAAGAGCCAGCAGGGAAAACTATGCCTTGTTCTAAAGCTCTTTGGGAACGGCTTGCGTAGCCCCACACACCTGCGGGCTGCAGGCTTTCCTGCTGCCTTCAGCCTCAAAACCACCCTTTCCCACTTGGCGCCGCGCCAGGCACAAAAATGGACATATATCTGGAGACTGGTCCCACGCCCAAAGAGCCAGCAGGGAAAACTATGCCTTGTTCTAAAGCTCTTTGGGAACCGCTTGCGTGGCCCCACAGACCTGCGGGCTGCCGGCTTTCCTGCTGCCTTCAACTTCAGAAGCACCCTTTTCCACATGGCGTCACGCCAGACACAAAAATGGCCATATGTCTGGAGACTGGTCCCAAGCCCAAAGAGCCAGCAGGGAAAACTATGCCTTGTTCTAAAGCTCTTTGGGAACCACTTGCGTAGCCCCACAGACATGGGGGCTGCAGGCTTTCCTGCTGCCTTCAGCCTCAAAACCACCCTTTTCGACATGGCATCACGCCAGACACAAAAATGGCCATATGTCTGGAGACTGGTCCCACGTCCAAAGAGCCAGCAGGGAAAACTATGCCTTGTTCTAAAGCTCTTTGGGAACCGCTTGCGTGGCCCCACACACCTGGGGGCTGCAGGCTTTCCTGCTGCCTTCAGCCTCAAAACCACCCTTTCCCACATGACGTCATGCCAGGCACAAAAATGGCCATATGTCTGGAGGTTGGTCCCACGCCCAAAGAGCCAGCAGGGAAAACTATGCCTTGTTCTAAAGCTCTTTGGGAACCGCTTGCGTAGCCCCACACACCTGGGGGCTGCAGGCTTTCCTGCTGCCTTCAGACTCAAAACGACCCTTTCCCACTTGGCCCCGCCAGGCACAAAAATAGCGATATGTCTGGAGACTGGTCCCTTTCCCGAAGAGCCAGCAGGGAAAACTATGCCTTGTTCTAAAGCTCTTTGGGAACCGCTTGCGTGGCCCCACAGACCTGCGGGCTGCCGGCTTTCCTGCTGCCTTCAACCTCAGAAGCACCCTTTTCCACATGGCGTCACGCCAGACACATAATGGCCATATGTCTGGAGACTGGTCCCAAGCCCAAAGAGCCAGCAGGGAAAACTATGCCTTGTTCTAAAGCTCTTTGGGAACCACTTGCGTAGCCCCACACACCTGGTGGCTGCAGGCTTTCCTGCTGCCTTCAGCCTCAAAACCACCCTATTCGACATGGCATCACGCCAGACACAAAAATGGCCATATGTCTGGAGGTTGGTCCCACGCCCAAAGAGCCAGCAGGGAAAACTATGCCTTGTTCTAAAGCTCTTTGGGAACCGCTTGCGTAGCCCCACACACCTGGGGGCTGCAGGCTTTCCTGCTCTCTTCAGCCTCAAAAGAAACCTTTCGCAATTGGCGCCGCGCCAGGCCCAAAAATGGCCATATGTCTGAAGATTGGTCCCACGCCCAAAGAGCCAGCAGGGAAAACTATGCCTTGTTCTAAAGCTCTTTGGGAACCGCTTGCGTGGCCCCACACACCTGGGGGCTGCAGGCTTTCCTGCTGCCTTCAGCCTCAAAACCACCCTTTCCCACATGACGTCATGCCAGGCACAAAAATGGCCATATGTCTGGAGGTTGGTCCCACGCCCAAAGAGCCAGCAGGGAAAACTATGCCTTGTTCTAAAGCTCTTTGGGAACCGCTTGCGTAGCCCAACACACCTGGGGGCTGCAGGCTTTCCTGCTGCCTTCAGCCTCAAAACAACCGTTTTCCACATGGCGTCACGCCAGGCACAAAAATGGCCATATGTCTGGAGACTGGTCCCACGCCCAAAGAGCCAGCAGGGAAAACTATGCCTTGTTCTAAAGCTCTTTGGGAACCGCTTGCGTAGCCCCACACACCTGGGGGCTGCAGGCTTTCCTGCTGCCTTCAGACTCAAAACGACCCTTTCCCACTTGGCCCCGCCAGGCACAAAAAAAGCCATATGTCTGGAGACTGGTCCCTTTCCCAAAGAGCCAGCAGGGAAAACTATGCCTTGTTCTAAAGCTCTTTGGGAACCGCTTGCGTGGCCCCACAGACCTGCGGGCTGCAGGCTTTCCTGCTGCCTTCAGCCTCAAAACCACCCTTTCCCACTTGGCGTCACGCCAGGCACAAAAATGGCCATATGTCTGGAGGTTGGTCCCACGCCCAAAGAGCCAGCAGGGAAAACTATGCCTTGCTCTAAAGCTCTTTGGGAACCGTTTGTGTAGAGCCACACACCTGTGGGCTGCAGGCTTTCCTGCTCTCTTCAGCCTCAAAAGCACCCTTTCCCACTTGGAGCAGCGCCAGGCCAAAAAATGGCCATATGTCTGGAGACTGGTCCCACGCCCAAAGAGCCAGCACGGAAAACTATGCCTTGTTCTAAAGCTCTTTGGGAACCGCTTGCGTAGCCCCACAGACCTGCGGGCTGCAGGCTTTCCTGCTGCCTTCAGCCTCAAAACCACCCTTTCCCACATGGCGTCACGCCAGGCACAAAAATGGCCATATGTCTGGAGGTTGGTCCCACGCCCAAAGAGCCAGCACGGAAAACTATGCCTTGTTCTAAAGCTCTTTGGGAACCGCTTGCGTAGCCCAACACACCTGGGGGCTGCAGGCTTTCCTGCTGCCTTCAGCCTCAAAACCACCCTTTTCCACATGGCGTCACGCCAGGCACAAAAATGGCCATATGTCTGGAGGTTGGTCCCACGCCCAAAGAGCCAGCAGGGAAAACTATGCCTTGTTCTAAAGCTCTTTGGGAACCGTTTACGTAGCCCCACACACCTGGGGGCTGCAGGCTTTCCTGCTCTCTTCAGCCTCAAAAGCACCCTTTCCCACTTGGCGCCGCGCCAGGCCCAAAAATGGCCATATGTCTGGAGACTGGTCCCACGCCCAAAGAGCCAGCAGGGAAAACTATGCCTTGTTCTAAAGCTCTTTGGGAACCGCTTGCGTAGGCCCACAGACCTGGGGGCTGCAGGCTTTCCTGCTGCCTTCAGCCTCAAAACCACCCTTTCCCACATGGCGTCACGCCAGGCACAAAAATGGCCATATGTCTGGAGACTGGTCCCACGCCCAAAGAGCCAGCAGGGAAAACTATGCCTTGTTCTAAAGCTCTTTGGGAACCGCTTGCGTAGCCCCACACACCTGGGGGCTGCAGGCTTTCCTGCTGCCTTCAGCCTCAAAACCACCCTTTTCCACATGGCGTCACGCCATGCACAAAAATGGCCATATGTCTGGAGGTTGGTCCCACGCCCAAAGAGCCAGCAGGGAAAACTATGCCTTGTTCTAAAGCTCTTTGGGAACCGCTTGCGTAGCCCCACACACCTCGGGGCTGCAGGCTTTCCTGCTGCCTTCAGACTCAAAACCACCCTTTCCCACATGGCGTCACGCCAGGCCCAAAAATGGCCATATATCTGGAGACTGGTCCCACGCCCAAAGAGCCAGCAGGGAAAACTATGCCTTGTTCTAAAGCTCTTTGGGAACCTCTTGCGTAGCCCCACACACCTGGGGGCTGCAGGCTTTCCTGCTGCCTTCCACCTCAAAACCACCCTTTCCCACATGGCGTCACGCCAGGCCCAAAAATGGCCATATATAAGGGGACTGGTCCCACGCCCAAAGAGCCAGCAGGGAAAACTATGCCTTGTTCTAAAGCTCTTTGGGAACCGCTTGCGTTGGCCCACACACCTGGGGGCTGCAGGCTTTCCTGCTGCCTTCAGCCTCAAAACCACCCTTTCCCACTTGGCGCTGCGCCAGGCCCCAAAATGGCCATATGTCTGGAGACTGGTCCCACGCCGAAAGAGCCAGCAGGGAAAACTATGCCTTGTTCTAAAGCTCTTTGGGAACCGCTTGCGTAGCCCCACAGACCTGGGGGCTGCAGGCTTTCCTGCTGCCTTCAGCCTCAAAACCACCCTTTTCCACATGGGGTCACGCCAGGCACAAAAATGGCCATATGTCTGGAGGTTAGTCCCACGCCCAAAGAGCCAGCAGGGAAAACTATGCCTTGTTCTAAAGCTCTTTGGGAACGGCTTGCGTAGCCCCACAGAAACGGGGGGGTGCAGGCTTTCCTGCTCTCTTCAGCATCAGAAGAACCCTTTCGCACTTGACGATGCGCCAGGCCCAAAAATGGCCATATGTCTGGAGACTGGTCCCACGCCCAAAGAGCCAGCAGGGAAAACTATGCCTTGTTCTAAAGCTCTTTGGGAACCGCTTGCGTAGCCCCACAGACCTGGGGGCTGCAGGCTTTCCTGCTGCCTTCAGCCTCAAAACCACCCTTTCCCACATGGCGCCACGCCAGGCACAAAAATGGCCATATGTCTGGAGACTGGTCCCACGCGCAAAGAGCCAGCAGGGAAAACTATGCCTTGTTCTAAAGCTCTTTGGGAACCGCTTGCGTAGCCCCACACACCTGGGGGCTGCAGGCTTTCCTGCTGCCTTCAGACTCAAAACCACCCTTTCCCACTTGGCGCTGCGCCATGCACAAAAATGGCCATATGTCTGGAGGTTGGTCCCACGCCCAAAGAGCCAGCAGGGAAAACTATGCCTTGTTCTAAAGCTCTTTGGGAACCGCTTGCGTAGGCCCACAGACCTGGGGGCTGCAGGCTTTCCTGCTGCCTTCAGCCTCAAAACCACCCTTTCCCACTTGGCGCAGTGCCAGGCACAAAAATGGCCATATGTCTGGAGACTGGTCCCACGCCCAAAGAGCCAGCAGGGAAAACTATGCCTTGTTCTAAAGCTCTTTGGGAACCGCTTGCGTAGCCCCACACACCTGGGGGCTGCAGGCTTTCCTGCTGCCTTCAGCCTCAAAACCACCCTTTTCCACATGGGGTCACGCCAGGCACAAAAATGGCCATATGTCTGGAGGTTAGTCCCACGCCCAAAGAGCCAGCAGGGAAAACTATGCCTTGTTCTAAAGCTCTTTGGGAACGGCTTGCGTAGCCCCACAGAAACGGGGGGGTGCAGGCTTTCCTGCTCTCTTCAGCATCAGAAGAACCCTTTCGCACTTGACGATGCGCCAGGCCCAAAAATGGCCATATGTCTGGAGACTGGTCCCACGCCCAAAGAGCCAGCAGGGAAAACTATGCCTTGTTCTAAAGCTCTTTGGGAACCGCTTGCGTAGCCCCAGAGACGTGGGGGCTGCAGGCTTTCCTGCTCTCTTCAGCCTCAAAAGCACCCTTTCCCACTTGGCCCCGAGCCAGGCACAAAAATGGCCATATCTCTGGAGACTGGTCCCACGCCCAAAGAGCCAGCAGGGAAAACTATGCCTTGTTCTAAAGCTCTTTGGGAACCGCTTGCGTAGCCCCACACACCTGGGGGCTGCAGGCTTTCCTGCTGCCTTCAGACTCAAAACCACCCTTTCCCACTTGGCGCTGCGCCATGCACAAAAATGGCCATATGTCTGGAGGTTGGTCCCACGCCCAAAGAGCCAGCAGGGAAAACTATGCCTTGTTCTAAAGCTCTTTGGGAACCGCTTGCGTAGGCCCACAGACCTGGGGGCTGCAGGCTTTCCTGCTGCCTTCAGCCTCAAAACCACCCTTTCCCACTTGGCGCCAAGCCAGGCCCAAAAATGGCCATATGTCTGGAGACTGGTCCCACGCCCAAAGAGCCAGCAGGGAAAACTATGCCTTGTTCTAAAGCTCTTTGGGAACCGCTTGCGTAGGCCCACACACCTGTGGGCTGCAGGCTTTCCTGCTGCCTTCAGCCTCAAAACCACCCTTTTCCACATGGCGTCACGCCAGGCACAAAAATGGCCATATGTCTGGAGGTTAGTCCCACGCCCAAAGAGCCAGCAGGGAAAACTATGCCTTGTTCTAAAGCTCTTTGGGAACCGCTTGCCTAGCCCCACACACCTGGGGGCTGCAGGCTTTCCTGCTGCCTTCAGACTCAAAACCACCCTTTCCCACATGGCGTCACGCCAGGCCCAAAAATGGCCATATATCTGGAGACTGGTCCCACGCCCAAAGAGCCAGCAGGGAAAACTATGCCTTGTTCTAAAGCTCTTTGGGAAATGCTTGCGTAGCCCCACACACCTGGGGGCTGCAGGCTTTCCTGCTGCCTTCAGCCTCAAAACCACCCTTTCCCACTTGGCGCTGCGCCAGGCCCAAAAATGGCCATATATCTGGAGACTGATCCCACGCCCAAAGAGCCAGCAGGGAAAACTATGCCTTGTTCTAAAGCTCTTTGGGAACCTCTTGCGTAGCCCCACACACCTGGGGGCTGCAGGCTTTCCTGCTGCCTTCCGCCTCAAAACCACCCTTTCCCACATGGCGTCACGCCAGGCCCAAAAATGGCCATATATCTGGAGACTGGTCCCACGCCCAAAGAGCCAGCAGGGAAAACTATGCCTTGTTCTAAAGCTCTTTGGGAACCGCTTGCGTAGGCCCACACACCTGGGGGCTGCAGGCTTTCCTGCTGCCTTCAGCCTCAAAACCACCCTTTCCCACTTGGCGCCAAGCCAGGCCCAAAAATGGCCATATGTCTGGAGACTGGTCCCACGCCCAAAGAGCCAGCAGGGAAAACTATGCCTTGTTCTAAAGCTCTTTGGGAACCGCTTGCGTAGCCCCACACACCTGGGGGCTGCAGGCTTCCCTGCTGCCTTCAGCCTCAAAACCACCCTTTTCCACATGGGGTCACGCCAGGCACAAAAATGGCCATATGTCTGGAGGTTAGTCCCACGCCCAAAGAGCCAGCAGGGAAAACTATGCCTTGTTCTAAAGCTCTTTGGGAACAGCTTGCGTAGCCCCACAGAAACGGGGGGGTGCAGGCTTTCCTGCTCTCTTCAGCATCAGAAGAACCCTTTCGCACTTGACGATGCGCCAGGCCCAAAAATGGCCATATGTCTGGAGACTGGTCCCACGCCCAAAGAGCCAGCAGGGAAAACTATGCCTTGTTCTAAAGCTCTTTGGGAACCGCTTGCGTAGCCCCAGAGACGTGGGGGCTGCAGGCTTTCCTGCTGCCTTCAGCCTCAAAACCACCCTTTCCCACTTGGCCCCGAGCCAGGCACAAAAATGGCCATATCTCTGGAGACTGGTCCCACGCCCAAAGAGCCAGCAGGGAAAACTATGCCTTGTTCTAAAGCTCTTTGGGAACCGCTTGCGTAGCCCCACACACCTGGGGGCTGCAGGCTTTCCTGCTGCCTTCAGACTCAAAACCACCCTTTCCCACTTGGCGCTGCGCCATGCACAAAAATGGCCATATGTCTGGAGGTTGGTCCCACGCCCAAAGAGCCAGCAGGGAAAACTATGCCTTGTTCTAAAGCTCTTTGGGAACCGCTTGCGTAGGCCCACAGACCTGGGGGCTGCAGGCTTTCCTGCTGCCTTCAGCCTCAAAACCACCCTTTCCCACTTGGCGCCAAGCCAGGCCCAAAAATGGCCATATGTCTGGAGACTGGTCCCACGCCCAAAGAGCCAGCAGGGAAAACTATGCCTTGTTCTAAAGCTCTTTGGGAACCGCTTGCGTAGGCCCACACACCTGTGGGCTGCAGGCTTTCCTGCTGCCTTCAGCCTCAAAACCACCCTTTTCCACATGGCGTCACGCCAGGCAAAAAAATGGCCATATGTCTGGAGGTTAGTCCCACGCCCAACGAGCCAGCAGGGAAAACTATGCCTTGTTCTAAAGCTCTTTGGGAACCGCTTGCGTAGCCCCACACACCTGGGGGCTGCAGGCTTTCCTGCTGCCTTCAGCCTCAAAACAACCCTTTCCCACTTGACGCTGCGCCATGCCGAAAAATGGCCATATCTCTGGAGACTGGTCCCACGCCCAAAGAGCCAGCAGGGAAAACTATGCCTTGTTCTAAAGCTCTTTGGGAACCGCTTGCGTAGCCCCAGAGACGTGGGGGCTGCAGGCTTTCCTGCTGCCTTCAGCATCAAAAACACCCTTTCCCACTTGGCCCCGAGCCAGGCACAAAAATGGCCATATGTCTGGAGACTGGTCCCACGCCCAAAGAGCCAGCACGGAAAACTATGCCTTGTTCTAAAGCTCTTTGGGAACCGCTTGCGTAGCCCCACACACCTGGGGGCTGCAGGCTTTCCTGCTGCCTTCAGACTCAAAACCACCCTTTCCCACTTGGCGCTGCGCCATGCACAAAAATGGCCATATGTCTGGAGGTTGGTCCCACGCCCAAAGAGCCAGCAGGGAAAACTATGCCTTGTTCTAAAGCTCTTTGGGAACCGCTTGCTTAGCCCCACACACCTGGGGGCTGCAGGCTTTCCTGCTGCCTTCAGCCTCAAAAACACCCTTTCCCACTTGGCCCCGAGCCAGGCCCAAAAATGGCCATATGTCTGGAGACTGGTCCCACGCCCAAAGAGCCAGCAGGGAAAACTATGCCTTGTTCTAAAGCTCTTTGGGAACGGCTTGCGTAGCCCCACACACCTCCGGGCTGCAGGCTTTCCTGCTGCCTTCAGCCTCAAAACCACCCTTTCCCACTTGGCGCTGCGCCAGGCCCAAAAATGGCCATATATCTGGAGACTGATCCCACGCCCAAAGAGCCAGCAGGGAAAACTATGCCTTGTTCTAAAGCTCTTTGGGAACCGCTTGCGTAGCCCCACACACCTGGGGGCTGCAGGCTTTCCTGCTGCCTTCAGCCTCAAAACCACCCTTTCCCACATGGCGTCACGCCAGGCCCAAAAATGGCCATATGTCCGGAGACTGGTCCCACGCGCAAAGAGCCAGCAGGGAAAACTATGCCTTGTTCTAAAGCTCTTTGGGAACCGCTTGCGTAGCCCCACAGACCTGGGGCTGCAGGCTTTCCTGCTGCCTTCAGACTCAAAACCACCCTTTCCCACTTAGCGCTGCGCCAGGCCCAAAAATGGCCATATATCTGTAGACTGATCCCACGCCCATTGAGCCAGCAGAGAAAACTATGCCTTGTTCTAAAGCTCTTTGGGAACCGCTTGCGTAGCCCCACACACCTGGGGGCTGCAGGCTTTCCTGCTGCCTTCAGCCTCAAAACCACCCTTTCCCAAATGGCGCCACGCCAGGCCCAAAAATGGCCATATGTCTGCAAGTTGGTCCCACGCCCAAAGAGCCAGCAGGGAAAACTATGCCTTGTTCTAAAGCTCTTTGGGAACCTCTTGCGTAGGCCCACACACCTGGGGGCTGCAGGCTTTCCTGCTGCCTTCAGCCTCAAAAACACCCTTTCCCACTTGGCCCCGCGCCAGGCACAAAAATGGCCATATGTCTGGAGACTGGTCCCACGCCCAAAGAGCCAGCAGGGAAAACTATGCCTTGTTCTAAGGCTCTTTGGGAACCGCTTGCGTAGCCCCACACAAACTGGGGCGGGCAGGCTTTTCTCGCGCTTTCAGCCTCAAAACCACCCTTTCCCACTTGGCCCCGCGCCAGGCCCAAAAATGGCCATATGTCTGGAGGTTGGTCCCACGCCCAAATAGCCAGAAGGGAAAACTATGCCTTGTTCTAAAGCTCTTTGGGAACTGCTTGCGTAGCCCCACACACCTGGGGGCTGCAGGCTTTCCTGCTCTCTTCAGCCTCAGAAGAACCCTTTCGCACATGGAGCCGTGCCAGGCCCAAAAATGGCCATATGTCTGAAGATTGGTCCCACGCCCAAAGAGCCAGCAGGGAAAACTATGCCTTGTTCTAAAGCTCTTTGGGAACCGCTTGCGTAGCCCCACACACCTGGGGGCTGCAGGCTTTCCTGCTGCCTTCAGCCTCAAAACCACCCTTTCCCACTTGGCGCTGCGCCAGGCCCAAAAATGGCCATATATCTGGAGACTGGTCCCACGCCCAAAGAGCCAGCAGGGAAAACTATGCCTTGTTCTAAAGCTCTTTGGGAACCGCTTGCGTAGCCCCACACACCTGGGGGCTGCATGCTTTCCTGCTGCCTTCAGACTCAAAACCACCCTTTCCCACTTGGCATCGCGCCAGGCCCAAAAATGGCCATATGTCTGGAGACTGGTCCCACGCCCAAAGAGCCAGCAGGGAAAACTATGCCTTGTTCTAAAGCTCTTTGGGAACCGCTTGCGTAGCCCCACACACCTGGGGGCTGCAGGCTTTCCTGCTGCCTTCAGACTCAAAACCACCCTTTCCCACTTGGCGCTGCGCCAGGCCCAAAAATGGCCATATATCTGGAGACTGATCCCACGCCCATTGAGCCAGCAGAGAAAAGTATGCCTTGTTCTAAAGCTCTTTGGGAACCTCTTGCGTAGGCACACACACCTGGGGGCTGCAGGCTTTCCTGCTGCCTTCAGCCTCAAAACCACCCTTTCCCACTTGGCCCCGCGCCAGGCACAAAAATGGCCATATGTCTGGAGACTGGTCCCACGCCCAAAGAGCCAGCAGGGAAAACTATGCCTTGTTCTAAAGCTCTTTGGGAACCGCTTGCGTAGCCCCACACACCTGGGGGCTGCAGGCTTTCCTGCTGCCTTCAGCCTCAAAACCACCCTTTCCCACATGGCGTCACGCCAGGCACAAAAATGGCCATATGTCTGGAGATTGGTCCCACGCCCAAAGAGCCAGCAGGGAAAACTATGGCTTGTTCTAAAGCTCTTTGGGAACGGCTTGCGTAGCCCCACACACCTGGGGGCTGCAGGCTTTCCTGCTCTCTTCAGCATCAGAAGAACCCTTTCGCACTTGACGCTGCGCCAGGCCCAAAAATGGCCATATCTCTGGAGACTGGTCCCACGCCCAAAGAGCCAGCAGGGAAAACTATGCCTTGTTCTAAAGCTCTTTGGGAACCGCTTGCGTAGCCCCAGAGACGTGGGGGCTGCAGGCTTTCCTGCTGCCTTCAGCATCAAAAACACCCTTTCCCACTTGGCCCCGAGCCAGGCACAAAAATGGCCATATCTCTGGAGACTGGTCCCACGCCCAAAGAGCCAGCAGGGAAAACTATGCCTTGTTCTAAAGCTCTTTGGGAACCGCTTGCGTAGCCCCACACACCTGGGGGCTGCAGGCTTTCCTGCTGCCTTCAGACTCAGAACCACCCTTTCCCACTTGGCGCTGCGCCATGCACAAAAATGGCCATATGTCTGGAGACTGGTCCCACGCCCAAAGAGCCAGCAGCGAAAACTATGCCTTGTTCTAAAGCTCTTTGGGAACCGCTTGCGTAGCCCCACACACCTGGGGGCTGCAGGCTTTCCTGCTGCCTTCAGCCTCAAAAACACCCTTTCCCACTTGGCCCCGAGCCAGGCACAAAAATGGCCATATGTCTGGAGACTGGTCCCACGCCCAAAGAGCCAGCAGGGAAAACTATGCCTTGTTCTAAAGCTCTTTGGGAACGGCTTGCGTAGCCCCACACACCTGCGGGCTGCAGGCTTTCCTTCTCTCTTCAGCCTCAAAACCACCCTTTCCCACTTGGCGCTGCGCCAGGCCCAAAAATGGCCATATATCTGGAGACTGATCCCACGCCCAAAGAGCCAGCAGGGAAAACTATGCCTTGTTCTAAAGCTCTTTGGGAACCGCTTGCGTAGCCCCACACACCTGGGGGCTGCAGGCTTTCCTGCTGCCTTCAGCCTCAAAACCACCCTTTCCCACATGGCGTCACGCCAGGCCCAAAAATGGCCATATATCTGGAGACTGATCCCACGCCCATTGAGCCAGCAGAGAAAACTATGCCTTGTTCTAAAGCTCTTTGGGAACCGCTTGCGTAGCCCCACACACCTGGGGGCTGCAGGCTTTCCTGCTGCCTTCAGACTCAAAACCACCCTTTCCCAAATGGCGCCACGCCAGGCCCAAAAATGGCCATATGTCTGGAAGTTGGTCCCACGCCCAAAGAGCCAGCAGGGAAAACTATGCCTTGTTCTAAAGCTCTTTGGGAACCTCTTGCGTAGGCGCACACACCTGGGGGCTGAAGGCTTTCCTGCTCTCTTCAGCCTCAGAAGAACCCTTTCGCACTTGGAGCCGCGCAAGGCCCAAAAATGGCCATATCTCTGGAGACTGGTCCCACGCCCAAAGAGCCAGCAGGGAAAACTATGCCTTGTTCTAAAGCTCTTTGGGAACCGCTTGCGTAGCCCCACACACCTGGGGGCTGCAGGCTTTCCTGCTGCCTTCAGCCTCAAAACCACCCTTTCCCACTTGGCGCTGCGCCATGCACAAAAATGGCCATATGTCTGGAGGTTGGTCCCACGCCCAAAGAGCCAGCAGGGAAAACTATGCCTTGTTCTAAAGCTCTTTGGGAACCGCTTGCGTAGCCCCACACACCTGGGGGCTGCAGGCTTTCCTGCTGCCTTCAGCCTCAAAAACACCCTTTCCCACTTGGCCCCGAGCCAGGCACAAAAATGGCCATATGTCTGGAGACTGGTCCCACGCCCAAAGAGCCAGCAGGGAAAACTATGCCTTGTTCTAAAGCTCTTTGGGAACGGCTTGCGTAGGCCCACACACCTGCGGGCTGCAGGCTTTCCTGCTGCCTTCAGCCTCAAAACCACCCTTTCCCACTTGGCGCTGCGCCAGGCCCAAAAATGGCCATATATCTGGAGACTGATCCCACGCCCAAAGAGCCAGCAGGGAAAACTATGCCTTGTTCTAAAGCTCTTTGGGAACCGCTTGCGTAGCCCCACACACCTGGGGGCTGCAGGCTTTCCTGCTGCCTTCAGCCTCAAAACCACCCTTTCCCACTTGGCGCCGCGCCAGGCCCAAAAATGGCCATATGTCTGGAGACTGGTCCCACGCGCAAAGAGCCATCAGGGAAAACTATGCCTTGTTCTAAAGCTCTTTGGGAACCGCTTGCGTAGCCCCACAGACCTGGGGGCTGCAGGCTTTCCTGCTGCCTTCAGACTCAAAACCACCCTTTCCCACTTGGCGCTGCGCCAGGCCCAAAAATGGCCATATATCTGGAGACTGATCCCACGCCCATTGAGCCAGCAGAGAAAACTATGCCTTGTTCTAAAGCTCTTTGGGAACCGCTTGCGTAGCCCCACACACCTGGGGGCTGCAGGCTTTCCTGCTGCCTTCAGACTCAAAACCACCCTTTCCCAAATGGCGCCACGCCAGGCCCAAAAATGGCCATATGTCTGGAGTTTGGTCCCACGCCCAAAGAGCCAGCAGGGAAAACTATGCCTTGTTCTAAAGCTCTTTGGGAACCTCTTGCGTAGGCCCACACACCTGGGGGCTGCAGGCTTTCCTGCTGCCTTCAGCCTCAAAACCACCCTTTCCCACTTGGCCCCGCGCCAGGCACAAAAATGGCCATATGTCTGGAGACTGGTCCCACGCCCAAAGAGCCAGCAGGGAAAACTATGCCTTGTTCTAAGGCTCTTTGGGAACCGCTTGCGTAGCCCCACACAAACTGGGGCGGGCAGGCTTTTCTCGCGCTTTCAGCCTCAAAACCACCCTTTCCCACTTGGCCCCGCGCCAGGCCCAAAAATGGCCATATGTCTGGAGGTTGGTCCCACGCCCAAATAGCCAGAAGGGAAAACTATGCCTTGTTCTAAAGCTCTTTGGGAACTGCTTGCGTAGCCCCACACACCTGGGGGCTGCAGGCTTTCCTGCTCTCTTCAGCCTCAGAAGAACCCTTTCGCACTTGGAGCCGCGCAAGGCCCAAAAATGGCCATATGTCTGAAGATTGGTCCCACGCCCAAAGAGCCAGCAGGGAAAACTATGCCTTGTTCTAAAGCTCTTTGGGAACCGCTTGCGTAGCCCCACACACCTGGGGGCTGCAGGCTTTCCTGCTGCCTTCAGCCTCAAAACAACCCTTTCCCACTTGGCGCTGCGCCAGGCCCAAAAATGGCCATATATCTGGAGACTGGTCCCACGCCCAAAGAGCCAGCAGGGAAAACTATGCCTTGTTCTAAAGCTCTTTGGGAAACGCTTGCGTAGCCCCACACACCTGGGGGCTGCAGGCTTTCCTGCTGCCTTCAGCCTCAAAACCACCCTTTCCCACTTGGCATCGCGCCAGGCCCAAAAATGGCCATATGTCTGGAGACTGGTCCCACGCCCAAAGAGCCAGCAGGGAAAACTATGCCTTGTTCTAAAGCTCTTTGGGAACGGCTTGCGTAGCCCCACACACCTGGGGGCTGCAGGCTTTCCTGCTGCCTTCAGACTCAAAACCACCCTTTCCCACTTGTCGCTGCGCCAGGCCCAAAAATGGCCATATATCTGGAGACTGATCCCACGCCCATTGAGCCAGCAGAGAAAAGTATGCCTTGTTCTAAAGCTATTTGGGAACCTCTTGCGTAGGCACACACACCTGGGGGCTGCAGGCTTTCCTGCTGCCTTCAGCCTCAAAACCACCCTTTCCCACTTGGCCCCGCGCCAGGCACAAAAATGGCCATATGTCTGGAGACTGGTCCCACGCCCAAAGAGCCAGCAGGGAAAACTATGCCTTGTTCTAAAGCTCTTTGGGAACCGCTTGCGTAGCCCCACACAAACTGGGGGCTGCAGGCTTTCCTGCTGCCTTCAGCCTCAAAACCACCCTTTCCCACTTGGAGCCGCGCCAGGCCCAAAAATCGCCATATGTCTGGAGACTGGTCCCACGCCCAAAGAGCCAGCAGGGAAAACTATGCCTTGTTCTAAAGCTCTTTGGGAATCGCTTGCGTAGCCCCACACACCTGGGGGCTGCAGGCTTTTCTCGCGCTTTCAGCCTCAAAACCACCCTTTCCCACTTGGCCCTGCGCCAGGCCCAAAAATGGCCATATGTCTGAAGATTGGTCCCACGCCCAAAGAGCCAGCAGGGAAAACTATGCCTTGTTCTAAAGCTCTTTGGGAACCGCTTGCGTAGCCCCACAGACCTGCGGGCTGCAGGCTTTCCTGCTGCCTTCAGCCTCAAAACCACCCTTTCCCACTTGGCGCTGCGCAAGGCCCAAAAATGGCCATATCTCTGGAGACTGGTCCCACGCCCAAAGAGCCAGCAGGGAAAACTATGCCTTGTTCTAAAGCTCTTTGGGAACCGCTTGCGTAGCCCCACACACCTGGGGGCTGCAGGCTTTCCTGCTGCCTTCAGCCTAAAAAACACCCTTTCCCACTTGGCCCCGAGCCAGGCCCAAAAATGGCCATATATCTGGAGACTGATCCCACGCCCAAAGAGCCAGCAGGGAAAACTATGCCTTGTTCTAAAGCTCTTTGGGAATCGCTTGCATAGCCCCACACACCTGGGGGCTGCAGGCTTTCCTGCTGCCTTCAGACTCAAAACCACCCTTTCCCACTTGGCGCTGCGCCATGCACAAAAATGGCCATATGTCTGGAGGTTGGTCCCACGCCCAAAGAGCCAGCAGGGAAAACTATGCCTTGTTCTAAAGCTCTTTGGGAACCGCTTGCGTAGCCCCACACACCTGGGGGCTGCAGGCTTTCCTGCTGCCTTCAGCCTCAAAAACACCCTTTCCCACTTGGCCCCGAGCCAGGCACAAAAATGGCCATATGTCTGGAGACTGGTCCCACGCCCATTGAGCCAGCAGGGAAAATTATGCCTTGTTCTAAAGCTCTTTGGGAACGGCTTGCGTAGCCCCACACACCTGCGGGCTGCAGGCTTTCCTGCTGCCTTCAGCCTCAAAACCACCCTTTCCCACTTGGCGCTGCGCCAGGCCCAAAAATGGCCATATATCTGGAGACTGATCCCACGCCCAAAGAGCCAGCAGGGAAAACTATGCCTTGTTCTAAAGCTCTTTGGGAACCGCTTGCGTAGCCCCACACACCTGGGGGCTGCAGGCTTTCCTGCTGCCTTCAGCCTCAAAACCACCCTTTCCCACATGGCGTCACGCCAGGCCCAAAAATGGCCATATGTCTGGAGACTGGTCCCACGCCCAAAGAGCCAGCAGGGAAAACTATGCCTTGTTCTAAATCTCTTTGGGAACCGCTTGCGTAGCCCCACAGACCTGGGGGCTGCAGGCTTTCCTGCTGCCTTCAGACTCAAAACCACCCTTTCCCACTTGGCCCCGCGCCAGGCCCAAAAATGGCCATATGTCTGGAGACTGATCCCATGCCCATTGAGCCAGCAGAGAAAACTATGCCTTGTTCTAAAGCTCTTTGGGAACCGCTTGCGTAGCCCCACACACCTGGGGGCTGCAGGCTTTCCTGCTGCCTTCAGACTCAAAACCACCCTTTCCCAAATGGCGCCACGCCAGGCCCAAAAATGGCCATATGTCTGGAGTTTGGTCCCACGCCCAAAGAGCCAGCAGGGAAAACTATGCCTTGTTCTAAAGCTCTTTGGGAACCTCTTGCGTAGGCCCACACACCTGGGGGCTGCAGGCTTTCCTGCTGCCTTCAGCCTCAAAACCACCCTTTCCCACTTGGCCCCGCGCCAGGCACAAAAATGGCCATATGTCTGGAGACTGGTCCCACGCCCAAAGAGCCAGCAGGGAAAACTATGCCTTGTTCTAAAGCTCTTTCGGAATCGCTTGCGTAGCCCCACACACCTGGGGGCTGCAGGCTTTTCTCGCGCTTTCAGCCTCAAAACCACCCTTTCCCACTTGGCCCTGCGCCAGGCCCAAAAATGGCCATATGTCTGAAGATTGGTCCCACGCCCAAAGAGCCAGCAGGGAAAACTATGCCTTGTTCTAAAGCTCTTTGGGAACCGCTTGCGTAGCCCCACAGACCTGCGGGCTGCAGGCTTTCCTGCTGCCTTCAGCCTCAAAACCACCCTTTCCCACTTGGCGCTGCGCCAGGCCCAAAAATGGCCATATGTCTGGAGACTGGTCCCACGCCCAAAGAGCTAGCAGGGAAAACTATGCCTTGTTCTAAAGCTCTTTGGGAACCGCTTGCGTAGCCCCACACACCTGGGGGCTGCAGGCTTTCCTGCTGCCTTCAGTCTCAAAACCACCCTATTACACATGGCGTCACGCCAGGCACAAAAATGGCCATATGTCTGGAGGTTGGTCCCACGCCCAAAGAGCCAGCAGGGAAAACTATGCCTTGTTCTAAAGCTCTTTGGGAACCTCTTGCGTAGGCACACACACCTGGGGGCTGCAGGCTTTCCTGCTCTCTTCAGCCTCAGAAGAACCCTTTCGCACTTGGCGCCGCGCCAGGCCCAAAAATGGCCAGATATCTGGAGACTGGTCCCACGCCCAAAGAGCCAGCAGGGAAAACTATGCCTTGTTCTAAAGCTCTTTGGGAACCGCTTGCGTAGCCCCACACACCTGGGGGCTGCAGGCTTTTCTCGTGCTTTCAGCCTCAAAACCACCCTTTCCCACTTGGCCCTGCGCCAGGCCCAAAAATGGCCATATGTCTGAAGATTGGTCCCACGCCCAAAGAGCCAGCAGGGAAAACTATGCCTTGTTCTAAAGCTCTTTGGGAACCGCTTGCGTAGCCCCACAGACCTGCGGGCTGCAGGCTTTCCTGCTGCCTTCAGCCTCAAAACCACCCTTTCCCACTTGGCGCTGCGCCAGGCCCAAAAATGGCCATATATCTGGAGACTGGTCCCACGCCCAAAGAGCTAGCAGGGAAAACTATGCCTTGTTCTAAAGCTCTTTGGGAACCGCTTGCGTAGCCCCACACACCTGGGGGCTGCACGCTTTCCTGCTGCCTTCAGTCTCAAAACCACCCTATTACACATGGCGTCACGCCAGGCACAAAAATGGCCATATGTCTGGAGGTTGGTCCCACGCCCAAAGAGCCAGCAGGGAAAACTATGCCTTGTTCTAAAGCTCTTTGGGAACCGCTTGCGTAGCCCCACACACCTGGGGGCTGCAGGCTTTCCTGCTCTCTTCAGCCTCAGAAGAACCCTTTCGCACTTGGCGCCGCGCCAGGCCCAAAAATGGCCAGATATCTGGAGACTGGTCCAACGCCCAAAGAGCCAGCAGGGAAAACTATGCCTTGTTCTAAAGCTCTTTGGGAACCCCTTGCGTAGCCCCACACACCTGGGGGCTGCAGGCTTTCCTGCTGCCTTCAGACTCAAAACCACCCTTTCCCACTTGGCCCCGCGCCAGGCCCAAAAATGGCCATATGTCAGGAGACTGGTCCCACGCCCAAAGAGCCAGCACGGAAAACTATGCCTTGTTCTAAAGCTCTTTGGGAACCGCTTGCGTAGCCCCACACAAACTGGGGGCAGCAAGCTTTTCTCGCGCTTTCAGCCTCAAAACCACCCTTTCCAACTTGGCGCTGTGCCAGGCACAAAAATGGCCATATGTTTGGAGACTGGTCCCACGCCCAAAGAGCTAGCAGGGAAAACTATGCCTTGTTCTAAAGCTCTTTGGGAACCGCTTGCGTAGCCCCACACACCTGGGGGCTGCAGGCTTTCCTGCTGCCTTCAGCCTCAAAACCACCCTTTCCCACTTGGCCCCGCGCCACGCCCAAAAATGGCCATATCTCTGGAGACTGGTCCCACGCCCAAAGAGCCAGCAGGGAAAAATATGCCTTGTTCTAAAGCTCTTTGGGAACCGCTTGCGTAGCCCCACACACCTGGGGGCTGCAGGCTTTCCTGCTGCCTTCAGCCTCAAAACCACCCTTTCCCACTTGGTGACGCGCCAGGCACAAAAATGGCCATATATCTGGAGACTGGTCCCACGCCCAAAGAGCCAGCAGGGAAAACTATTCCTTGTTCTAAAGCTCTTTGGGAACGACTTGCGTAGCCCCACACACCTGGGGGCTGCAGGCTTTCCTGCTGCCTTCAGACTCAAAACCACCCTTTCCCACTTGTCGCTGCGCCAGGCCCAAAAATGGCCATATATCTGGAGACTGATCCCACGCCCATTGAGCCAGCAGAGAATAGTATGCCTTGTTCTAAAGCTCTTTGGGAACCTCTTGCGTAGGCACACACACCTGGGGGCTGCAGGCTTTCCTGCTGCCTTCAGCCTCAAAACCACCCTTTCCCACTTGGCCCCGCGCCAGGCCCAAAAATGGCCATATGTCTGGAGACTGGTCCCACGCCCAAAGAGCTAGCAGGGAAAACTATGCCTTGTTCTAAAGCTCTTTGGGAACCGCTTGCGTAGCCCCACACACCTGGGGGCTGCACGCTTTCCTGCTGCCTTCAGTCTCAAAACCACCCTATTACACATGGCGTCACGCCAGGCACAAAAATGGCCATATGTCTGGAGGTTGGTCCCACGCCCAAAGAGCCAGCAGGGAAAACTATGCCTTGTTCTAAAGCTCTTTGGGAACCGCTTGCGTAGCCCCACACACCTGGGGGCTGCAGGCTTTCCTGCTCTCTTCAGCCTCAGAAGAACCCTTTCGCACTTGGCGCCGCGCCAGGCCCAAAAATGGCCAGATATCTGGAGACTGGTCCCACGCCCAAAGAGCCAGCAGGGAAAACTATGCCTTGTTCTAAAGCTCTTTGGGAACCCCTTGCGTAGCCCCACACACCTGGGGGCTGCAGGCTTTCCTGCTGCCTTCAGACTCAAAACCACCCTTTCCCACTTGGCCCCGCGCCAGGCCCAAAAATGGCCATATGTCAGGAGACTGGTCCCACGCCCAAAGAGCCAGCACGGAAAACTATGCCTTGTTCTAAAGCTCTTTGGGAACCGCTTGCGTAGCCCCACACAAACTGGGGGCAGCAAGCTTTTCTCGCGCTTTCAGCCTCAAAACCACCCTTTCCAACTTGGCGCTGTGCCAGGCACAAAAATGGCCATATGTCTGGAGACTGGTCCCACGCCCAAAGAGCTAGCAGGGAAAACTATGCCTTGTTCTAAAGCTCTTTGGGAACCGCTTGCGTAGCCCCACACACCTGGGGGCTGCAGGCTTTCCTGCTGCCTTCAGCCTCAAAACCACCCTTTCCCACTTGGCCCCGCGCCACGCCCAAAAATGGCCATATCTCTGGAGACTGGTCCCACGCCCAAAGAGCCAGCAGGGAAAACTATGCCTTGTTCTAAAGCTCTTTGGGAACCGCTTGCGTAGCCCCACACACCTGGGGGCTGCAGGCTTTCCTGCTGCCTTCAGCCTCAAAAGCACCCTTTCCCACTTGGTGCCGCGCCAGGCACAAAAATGGCCATATATCTGGAGACTGGTCCCACGCCCAAAGAGCGAGCAGGGAAAACTATTCCTTGTTCTAAAGCTCTTTGGGAACGACTTGCGTAGCCCCACACACCTGGGGGCTGCAGGCTTTCCTGCTGCCTTCAGACTCAAAACCACCCTTTCCCACTTGGCGCCGCGCCAGGCCCAAAAATCGCCATATGTCTGGAGACTGGTCCCACGCCCAAAGAGCCAGCAGGGAAAACTATGCCTTGTTCTAAAGCTCTTTGGGAATCGCTTGCGTAGCCCCACACACCTGGGGGCTGCAGGCTTTTCTCGCGCTTTCAGCCTCAAAACCACCCTTTCCCACTTGGCGCTGCGCCAGGCCCAAAAATGGCCATATATCTGGAGACTGGTCCCACGCCCAAAGAGCTAGCAGGGAAAACTATGCCTTGTTCTAAAGCTCTTTGGGAACCTCTTGCGTAGCCCCACACACCTGGGGGCTGCAGGCTTTCCTGCTGCCTTCAGTCTCAAAACCACCCTATTACACATGGCGTCACGCCAGGCACAAAAATGGCCATATGTCTGGAGGTTGGTCCCACGCCCAAAGAGCCAGCAGGGAAAACTATGCCTTGTTCTAAAGCTCTTTGGGAACCGCTTGCGTAGCCCCACACACCTGGGGGCTGCAGGCTTTCCTGCTCTCTTCAGCCTCAGAAGAACCCTTTCGCACTTGGCGCCGCGCCAGGCCCAAAAATGGCCATATATCTGGAGACTGGTCCCACGCCCAAAGAGCCAGCAGGGAAAACTATGCCTTGTTCTAAAGCTCTTTGGGAACCGCTTGCGTAGCCCCACACACCTGGGGGCTGCAGGCTTTCCTGCTGCCTTCAGACTCAAAACCACCCTTTCCCACTTGGCCCCGCGCCAGGCCCAAAAATGGCCATATGTCAGGAGACTGGTCCAACGCCCAAAGAGCCAGCACGGAAAACTATGCCTTGTTCTAAAGCTCTTTGGGAACCGCTTGCGTAGCCCCACACAAACTGGGGGCAGCAAGCTTTTCTCGCGCTTTCAGCCTCAAAACCACCCTTTCCAACTTGGCGCTGTGCCAGGCACAAAAATGGCCATATGTTTGGAGACTGGTCCCACGCCCAAAGAGCTAGCAGGGAAAACTATGCCTTGTTCTAAAGCTCTTTGGGAACCGCTTGCGTAGCCCCACACACCTGGGGGCTGCAGGCTTTCCTGCTGCCTTCAGCCTCAAAACCACCCTTTCCCACTTGGCCCCACGCCAGGCCCAAAAATGGCCATATCTCTGGAGACTGGTCCCACGCCCAAAGAGCCAGCAGGGAAAACTATGCCTTGTTCTAAAGCTCTTTGGGAACCGCTTGCGTAGCCCCACACACCTGGGGGCTGCAGGCTTTCCTGCTGCCTTCAGCCTCAAAAGCACCCTTTCCCACTTGGTGCCGCGCCAGGCACAAAAATGGCCATATATCTGGAGACTGGTCCCACGCCCAAAGAGCCAGCAGGGAAAACTATTCCTTGTTCTAAAGCTCTTTGGGAACGGCTTGCGTAGCCCCACACACCTGGGGGCTGCAGGCTTTCCTGCTGCCTTCAGACTCAGAACCACCCTTTCCCACTTGGCGCCAAGCCAGGCCCAAAAATGGCCATATTTCTGGAGACTGGTCCCTTTCCCAAAGAGCCAGCATGGAAAACTATGCCTTGTTTTAAAGCTCTTTGGGAACCTCTTGCGTAGCCCCACACACCTGGGGGCTGCAGGCTTTCCTGCTGCCTTCAGCCTCAAAACCACCCTTTCCCACTTGGCGCCGCGCCATGCCCAAAAATGGCCATATGTCTGGAGACTGGTCCCACGCCCAAAGAGCCAGCAGGGAAAACTATGCCTTGTTCTAAAGCTCTTTGGGAACCGCTTGCGTAGCCCCACACACCTGGGAGCTGCAGGCTTTCCTGCTGCCTTCAGCCTCAAAACCACCCTTTCTACTTGGCCCCGTGCCGGGCACAAAAATGGCCATATGTCTGGAGACTGGTCCCACGCCCAAAGAGGCAGCAGGGAAAACTATGCCTTGTTCTAAAGCTCTTTGGGAACCGCTTGCGTAGCCCCACACACCTGGGGGCTGCAGGCTTTCCTGCTGCCTTCAGCCTCAAAACCACCCTTTCCCACTTGGCCCCGCGCCAGGCCCAAAAATGGCCATATGTCTGGAGACTCGTCCCACGCCCAAAGAGCCAGCAGGGAAAACTATGCCTTGTTCTAAAGCTCTTTGGGAACCGCTTGCGTAGCCCCACACAAACTGGGGGCTGCAGGCTTTTCTCGCGTTTTCAGCCTCAAAACCACCCTTTTCCACATGGCGTCACGCCAGGCACAAAAATGGCCATATGTCTGGGGGTTGGTCCCACGCCCAAAGAGCCAGCAGGGAAAACTATGCCTTGTTCTAAAGCTCTTTGGGAACCGCTTGCGTAGCCCCACACACCTGGGGGCTGCAGGCTTTCCTGCTGCCTTCAGCCTCAAAACCACCCTTTCCCACTTGGCGCCACGACAGGCACAAAAATGGCCATATGTCTGGAGACTGGTCCCACGCCCAAAGATCCAGCAGGGAAAATTATGCCTTGTTCTAAAGCTCTTTGGGAACCTCTTGCGTAGCCCCACACACCTGGGGGCTGCAGGCTTTCCTGCTGCCTTCAGCCTCAAAACCACCTTTTCCCACTTGGCCCAGCGCCAGGCCAAAAAATGGCCATATGTCTGGAAGTTGGTCCCACGCCCAAAGAGCCAGCAGGGAAAACTATGCCTTGTTCTAAAGCTCTTTGGGAACGCCTTGCGTAGCCCCACACACCTGGGGGCTGCAGGCTTTCCTGCTCTCTTCAGCCTCAAAACCACCCTTTCCCACTTGGCGTCACGCCAGGCCCAAAAATGGCCATATGTCAGGAGACTGGTCCCACGCCCAAAGAGCCAGCAGGGAAAACTATGCCTTGTTCTAAAGCTCTTTGGGAACCGCTTGCGTAGCCCCACAGACCTGGGGGCTGCAGGCTTTCCTGCTGCCTTCAGCCTCAAAACCACCCTTTTCCACATGGCATCGCGCCAGGCACAAAAATGGCCATATGTCTGGAGGTTGGTCCCACGCCCAAAGAGCCAGCAGGGAAAACTATGCCTTGTTCTAAAGCTCTTTGGGAACCGCTTGCGTAGCCCCACACACCTGGGGGCTGCAGGCTTTCCTGCTGCCTTCAGCCTCAAAACCACCCTTTCCTACTTGGCCCCGTGCCAGGCACAAAAATGGCCATATTTCTGGAGACTGGTTCATTTCCCAAAGAGGCAGCAGGGAATAATATGCCTGGTTCTAAAGCTCTTTGGGAACCGCTTGCGTGGCCCCACAGACCTGGGGGCTGCAGGTTTCCTGCTGCCTTCAGACTCAAAACCACCCTTTCAGACATGGCGTCACGCCAGGTAAAAATGGCCATATGTCTGGAGGTTGGTCCCACGCCCAAAGAGCCAGCAGGGAAAACTATGCCTTGTTCTAAAGCTCTTTGGGAACTGTTTGCGTAGCCCCACACACCTGGGGGCTGCAGGCTTTCCTGCTGCCTTCAGCCTCAAAAGCACCCTTTCCCACTTGGCGCCACGCCAGGCCCAAAAATGGCCATATATCTGGAGACTGGTCCCACGCCCAAAGAGCCAGCAGGGAAAACTATGCCTTGTTCTAAAGCTCTTTGGGAACCGCTTGCGTAGCCCCACACAAACTGGGGGCTGCAGGCTTTTCTCGCGCTTTCAGCCTCAAAACCACCCTTTCCCACTTGGCGCTCCGCCAGGCACAATAATGGCCATATGTCTGGAGGTTGGTCCCACGCCCAAAGAGCCAGCAGGGAAAACTATGCCTTGTTCTAAAGCTCTTTGGGAACCGCTTGCATAGCCCCACACACCTGGGGGCTGCAGGCTTTCCTGCTGCCTTCAGCCTCAAAACCACCCTTTCCCACATGGCGCCACGACAGGCACAAAAATGGCCATATATCTGGAGACTGGTCCCACGCCCCAATAGCCAGCAGAGAAAATTATGCCTTGTTCTAAAGCTCTTTGGGAACCGCTTGCGTAGCCCCACACACCTGGGGGCTGCAGGCTTTCCTGCTGCCTTCAGCCTCAAAACCACCCTTTCCTACTTGGCCCCGCGCCAGGCACAAAAATGGCCATATGTCTGGAGGTTGGTCCCACGCCCAAAGAGCCAGCAGGGAAAACTATGCCTTGTTCTAAAGCTCTTTGGGAACCGCTTGCGTAGCCCCACACACCTGGGGGCTGCAGGCTTTCCTGCTGCCTTCAGCCTCAAAAGCACCCTTTTCCACATGGCATCGCGCCAGGCACAAAAATGGCCATATGTCTGGAGGTTGGTCCCACGCCCAAAGAGCCAGCAGGGAAAACTATGCCTTGTTCTAAAGCTCTTTGGGAACCGCTTGCGTAGCCCCACACATCTGGGGGCTGCAGGCTTTCCTGCTGCCTTCAGCCTCAAAACCACCCTTTTCCACATGGCATCGCGCCAGGCACAAAAATGGCCATATGTCTGGAGACTGGTCCCACGCCCAAAGAGCCAGCAGGGAAAACTATGCCTTGTTCTAAAGCTCTTTGGGAACCGCTTGCGTAGCCCCACACACCTGGGAGCTGCAGGCTTTCCTGCTGCCTTCAGCCTCAAAACCACCCTTTCCTACTTTGCCCCGTGCCGGGCACAAAAATGGCCATATGTCTGGAGACTGGTCCCACGCCCAAAGAGCCAGCAGGGAAAACTATGCCTTGTTCTAAAGCTCTTTGGGAACCGCTTGCGTAGCCCCACACACCTGGGGGCTGCAGGCTTTCCTGCTGCCTTCAGCCTCAAAACCACCCTTTCCCACTTGGCCCTGCGCCAGGCCCAAAAATGGCCATATGTCTGGAGACTCGTCCCACGCCCAAAGAGCCAGCAGGGAAAACTATGCCTTGTTCTAAAGCTCTTTGGGAACCGCTTGCGTAGCCCCACACAAACTGGGGGCTGCAGGCTTTTCTCGCGCTTTCAGCCTCAAAACCACCCTTTCGCACTTGGCGCTGCGCCAGGCCCAAAAATGGCCATATGTCTGGAGGTTGGTCCCACGCCCAAAGAGCCAGCAGGGAAAACTATGCCTTGTTCTAAAGCTCTTTGGGAACCGCTTGCGTAGCCCCACACAAACTGGGGGCTGCAGGCTTTTCTCGCGTTTTCAGCCTCAAAACCACCCTTTTCCACATGGCGTCACGCCAGGCACAAAAATGGCCATATGTCTGGAGGTTGGTCCCATGCCCAAAGAGCCAGCAGGGAAAACTATGCCTTGTTCTAAAGCTCTTTGGGAACCGCTTGCGTAGCCCCACACACCTGGGGTCTGCAGGCTTTCCTGCTGCCTTCAGCCTCAAAACCACCCTTTCCCACATGGCGCCACGACAGGCACAAAAATGGCCATATGTCTGGAGACTGGTCCCACGCCCAAAGAGCCAGCAGGGAAAACTATGCCTTGTTCTAAAGCTCTTTGGGAACCGCTTGCGTAGCCCCACACACCTGGGAGCTGCAGGCTTTCCTGCTGCCTTCAGCCTCAAAACCACCCTTTCCTACTTGGCCCCGTGCCGGGCACAAAAATGGCCATATGTCTGGAGACTGGTCCCACGCCCAAAGAGCCAGCAGGGAAAACTATGCCTTGTTCTAAAGCTCTTTGGGAACCGCTTGCGTAGCCCCACACACCTGGGGATTGCAGGCTTTCCTGCTGCCTTCAGCCTCAAAACCACCCTTTCCCACTTGGCGTCACGCCATTCCCAAAAATGGCCATATCTCAGGAGACTGGTCCCACGCCCAAAGAGCCAGCAGGGAAAACTATGCCTTGTTCTAAAGCTCTTTGGGAACCGCTTGCGTAGCCCCACACACCTGGGGGCTGAAGGCTTTCCTGCTGCCTTCAGCCTCAAAACCACCCTTTTCCACATGGCATCGCGCCAGGCACAAAAATGGCCATATGTCTGGAGGTTGGTCCCACGCCCAAAGAGCCAGCAGGGAAAACTATGCCTTGTTCTAAAGCTCTTTGGGAACCGCTTGCGTAGCCCCACACACCTGGGGGCTGCAGGCTTTCCTGCTGCCTTCAGCCTCAAAACCACCCTTTCCTACTTGGCCCCGTGCCAGGCACAGAAATGGCCATATTTCTGGAGACTGGTTCCTTTCCCAAAGAGGCAGCAGGGAATAATATGCCTGGTTCTAAAGCTCTTTGGGAACCGCTTGCGTGGCCCCACAGACCTGGGGGCTGCAGGTTTCCTGCTGCCTTCAGACTCAAAACCACCCTTTCAGACATGGCGTCACGCCAGGTAAAAATGGCCATATGTCTGGAGGTTGGTCCCACGCCCAAAGAGACAGCAGGGAAAACTATGCCTTGTTCTAAAGCTCTTTGGGAACCGCTTACGTAGCCCCACACACCTGGGGGCTGCAGGCTTTCCTGCTGCCTTCAGCCTCAAAAGCACCCTTTCCCACTTGGCGCCACGCCAGGCCCAAAAATGGCCATATATCTGGAGACTGGTCCCATGCCCAAAGAGACAGCAGGGAAAACTATGCCTTGTTCTAAAGCTCTTTGGGAACCGCTTGCGTAGCCCCACACAAACTGGGGGCTGCAGGCTTTTCTCGCGCTTTCAGCCTCAAAACCACCCTTTCCCACTTGGCGCTCCGCCAGGCACAATAATGGCCATATGTCTGGAGGTTGGTCCCACGCCCAAAGAGCCAGCAGGGAAAACTATGCCTTGTTCTAAAGCTCTTTGGGAACCGCTTGCGTAGCCCCACACACCTGGGGGCTGCAGGCTTTCATGCTGCCTTCAGCCTCAAAACCACCCTTTCCCACTTGGCCCCGCGCCAGGCCCAAAAATGGCCATATGTCAGGAGACTGGTCCCACGCCCAAAGAGCCAGCAGGGAAAACTATGCCTTGTTCTAAAGCTCTTTGGGAACCGCTTGCGTAGCCCCACACAAACTGGGGGCTGCAGGCTTTTCTCGCGCTTTCAGCCTCAAAACCACCCTTTCGCACTTGGCGCTGCGCCAGGCCCAAAAATGGCCATATGTCTGGAGGTTGGTCCCACGCCCAAAGAGCCAGCAGGGAAAACTATGCCTTGTTCTAAAGCTCTTTGGGAACCGCTTGCGTAGCCCCACACAAACTGGGGGCTGCAGGCTTTTCTCGCGTTTTCAGCCTCAAAACCACCCTTTTCCACATGGCGTCACGCCAGGCACAAAAATGGCCATATGTCTGGAGGTTGGTCCCACGCCCAAAGAGCCAGCAGGGAAAACTATGCCTTGTTCTAAAGCTCTTTGGGAACCGCTTGCGTAGCCCCACACACCTGGGGTCTGCAGGCTTTCCTGCTGCCTTCAGCCTCAAAACCACCCTTTCCCACATGGCGCCACGACAGGCACAAAAATGGCCATATGTCTGGAGACTGGTCCCACGCCCAAAGAGCCAGCAGGGAAAACTATGCCTTGTTCTAAAGCTCTTTGGGAACCGCTTGCGTAGCCCCACACACCTGGGAGCTGCAGGCTTTCCTGCTGCCTTCAGCCTCAAAACCACCCTTTCCTACTTGGCCCCGTGCCGGGCACAAAAATGGCCATATGTCTGGAGACTGGTCCCACGCCCAAAGAGCCAGCAGGGAAAACTATGCCTTGTTCTAAAGCTCTTTGGGAACCGCTTGCGTAGCCCCACACACCTGGGGGCTGCAGGCTTTCCTGCTGCCTTCAGCCTCAAAACCACCCTTTCCCACTTGGCGCTGCGCCAGGCCCAAAAATGGCCATATGACTGGAGACTCGTCCCACGCCCAAAGAGCCAGCAGGGAAAACTATGCCTTGTTCTAAAGCTCTTTGGGAACCGCTTGCGTAGCCCCACACAAACTGGGGGCTGCAGGCTTTTCTCGCGCTTTCAGCCTCAAAACCACCCTTTCGCACTTGGCGCTGCGCCAGGCCCAAAAATGGCCATATGTCTGGAGGTTGGTCCCACGCCCAAAGAGCCAGCAGGGAAAACTATGCCTTGTTCTAAAGCTCTTTGGGAACCGCTTGCGTAGCCCCACACAAACTGGGGGCTGCAGGCTTTTCTCGCGTTTTCAGCCTCAAAACCACCCTTTTCCACATGGCGTCACGCCAGGCACAAAAATGGCCATATGTCTGGAGACTGGTCACACGCCCAAAGATCCAGCAGGGAAAATTATGCCTTGTTCTAAAGCTCTTTGGGAACCTCTTGCGTAGCCCCACACACCTGGGGGCTGCAGGCTTTCCTGCTGCCTTCAGCCTCAAAACCACATTTTCCCACTTGGCCCCGCGCCAGGCCAAAAAATGGCCATAAGTCTGGAAGTTGGTCCCACGCCCAAAGAGCCAGCAGGGAAAACTATGCCTTGTTCTAAAGCTCTTTGGGAACGCCTTGCGTAGCCCCACACACCTGGGGGCTGCAGGCTTTCCTGCTGCCTTCAGCCTCAAAACCACCCTTTGCCACATGGCGTCACGCCAGGCCCAAAAATGGCCATATGTCAGGAGACTGGTCCCACGCCCAAAGAGCCAGCAGGGAAAACTATGCCTTGTTCTAAAGCTCTTTGGGAACCGCTTGCGTAGCCCCACAGACCTGGGGGCTGCAGGCTTTCCTGCTGCCTTCAGCCTCAAAACCACCCTTTTCCACATGGCATCGCGCCAGGCACAAAAATGGCCATATGTCTGGAGGTTGGTCCCACGCCCAAAGAGCCAGCAGGGAAAACTATGCCTTGTTCTAAAGCTCTTTGGGAACCGCTTGCGTAGCCCCACACACCTGGGGGCTGCAGGCTTTCCTGCTGCCTTCAGCCTCAAAACCACCCTTTCCTACTTGGCCCCGTGCCAGGCACAGAAATGGCCATATTTCTGGAGACTGGTTCCTTTCCCAAAGAGGCAGCAGGGAATAATATGCCTGGTTCTAAAGCTCTTTGGGAACCGCTTGCGTGGCCCCACAGACCTGGGGGCTGCAGGTTTCCTGCTGCCTTCAGACTCAAAACCACCCTTTCAGACATGGCGTCACGCCAGGTAAAAATGGCCATATGTCTGGAGGTTGGTCCCACGCCCAAAGAGACAGCAGGGAAAACTATGCCTTGTTCTAAAGCTCTTTGGGAACCTCTTGCGTAGCCCCACAGACCTGGGGGCTGCAGGCTTTCCTGCTGCCTTCAGCCTCAAAACCACCCTTTCCCACTTCGCATCGCGCCAGGCACAAAAATGGCCATATTTCTGGAGACTGGTCCCACGCCCAAAGAGCCAGCAGGGAAAACTATGCCTTGTTCTAAAGCTCTTTGGGAACCACTTGCGTAGCCCCACACACCTGGGGGCTGCAGGATTTCATGCTGCCTTCAGCCTCAAAACCACCCTTTCCCACATGGCGTCACGCCAGGCCCAAAAATGGCCATATGTCAGGAGACTGGTCCCACGCCCAAAGAGCCAGCACGGAAAACTATGCCTTGTTCTAAAGCTCTTTGGGAACCGCTTGCGTAGCCCCACACACCTGGGGGCTGCAGGCTTTCCTGCTGCCTTCAGCCTCAAAACCCCCCTTTCCCACATGGCGCCACGACAGGCACAAAAATGGCCATATGTCTGGAGACTGGTCCCACGCCCAAAGATCCAGCAGGGAAAATTATGCCTTGTTCTAAAGCTCTTTGGGAACCGCTTGCGTAGCCCCACACACCTGGGGGCTGCAGGCTTTCCTGCTGCCTTCAGCCTCAAAACCACCCTTTCCCACTTGGCCCCGCGCCAGGCCAAAAAATGGCCATATGTCTGGAGGTTGGTCCCACGCCCAAAGAGCCAGCAGGGAAAACTATGCCTTGTTCTAAAGCTCTTTGGGAACCGCTTGCGTAGCCCCACACACTTGGGGGCTGCAGGCTTTCCTGCTGCCTTCAGACTCAAAACCACCCTTTCCCACTTGGCATCACGCCAGGCCCAAAAATGGCCATATATCTGGAGACTGGTCCCACGCCCCAATAGCCAGCAGGGAAAACTATGCCTTGTTCTAAAGCTCTTTGGGAACCGCTTGCGTAGCCCCACACACCTGGGGGCTGCAGGCTTTCCTGCTGCCTTCAGCCTCAAAACCACCCTTTCCTACTTGGCCCCGCGCCAGGCACAAAAATGGCCATATGTCTGGAGACTTGTCCCACGCCCAAAGAGCTAGCAGGGAAAACTATGCCTTGTTCTAAAGCTCTTTGGGAACCGCTTGCGTAGCCCCACACAAACTGGGGGCTGCAGGCTTTCCTGCTGCCTTCAGCCTCAAAACCACCCTTTCCCACTTGGCATCGCGCCAGTCAGAAAAATGGCCATATTTCTAGAGACTGGTTCCTTTCCCAAAGAGGCAGCAGGGAAAATTATGCCTTGTTCTAAAGCTCTTTGGGAACCGCTTGCGTGGCCCCACAGACCTGGGGGCTGCAGGCTTTCCTGCTGCCTTCAGCCTCAAAACCACACTTTCAGACATGGCGTCACGCCAGGTAAAAATGGCCATATATCTGGAGGTTGGTCCCACGCCCAAAGAGCCAGCAGGGAAAACTATGCCTTGTTCTAAAGCTCTTTGGGAACCGCTTGCGTAGCCCCACACACCTGGGGGCTGCAGGCTTTCCTGCTGCCTTCAGCCTCAAAACCACCCTTTCCCACTTGGCCCTGCGCGAGGCCCAAAAATGGCCATATGTCTGGAGGTTGGTCCCACGCCCAAAGAGCCAGCAGGGAAAACTATGCCTTGTTCTAAAGCTCTTTGGGAACCGCTTGCGTAGTCCCACACACCTGGGGGCTGCAGGCTTTCCTGCTCTCTTCAGCCTCAAAATCACCCTTTCCCACACGGCGCTCCGCCAGGCATAAAAATGGCCATATGTCTGGAAGTTGGTCCCACGCCCAAAGAGCCAGCAGGGAAAACTATGCCTTGTTCTAAAGCTCTTTGGGAACCGCTTGCGTAGCCCCACACACCTGGGGGCTGCAGGCTTTCCTGCTGCCTTCAGCATCAAAACCACCCTTTCCCACTTGGCATCGCGCCAGTCACAAAAATGGCCATATTTCTGGAGACTGGTTCCTTTCCCAAAGAGGCAGCAGGGAAAATTATGCCTTGTTCTAAAGCTCTTTGGGAACCGCTTGCGTGGCCCCACAGACCTGGGGGCTGCAGGCTTTCCTGCTGCCTTCAGCCTCAAAACCACCCTTTCAGACATGGCGTCACGCCAGGTAAAAATGGCTATATATCTGGAGGTTGGTCCCACGCCCAAAGAGCCAGCAGGGAAAACTATGCCTTGTTCTAAAGCTCTTTGGGAACCGCTTGCGTAGCCCCACACACCTGGGGGCTGCAGGCTTTCCTGCTGCCTTCAGCCTCAAAACCACCCTTTCCCACTTCGCATCGCGCCAGGCACAAAAATGGCCATATTTCTGGAGACTGGTCCCACGCCCAAAGAGCCAGCAGGGAAAACTATGCCTTGTTCTAAAGCTCTTTGGGAACCGCTTGCGTAGCCCCACACACCTGGGGGCTGCAGGCTTTCATGCTGCCTTCAGCCTCAAAACCACCCTTTCCCACTTGGCCCCGCGCCAGGCCCAAAAATGGCCATATGTCTGGAGGTTGGTCCCACGCCCAAAGAGCCAGCAGGGAAAACTATACCTTGTTCTAAAGCTCTTTGGGAACCGCTTGCGTAGCCCCACACACCTGGGGGCTGCAGGCTTTCCTGCTGCCTTCAGCCTCAAAACCACCCTTTCCCACAGGGCGCTCCGCCAGGCATAAAAATGGCCATATGTCTGGAAGTTGGTCCCACGCCCAAAGAGCCAGCAGGGAAAACTATGCCTTGTTCTAAAGCTCTTTGGGAACCTCTTGCGTAGCCCCACACACCTGGGGACTACAGGCTTTCCTGCTGCCTTCAGCCTCAAAACCACCCTTTCCCACTTGGCGCAGCGCCAGGCCCAAAAAAGGCCATATGTCTGGAGACTGGTCCCACGCCCAAAGAGCCAGCAGGGAAAACTATGCCTTGTTCTAAAGCTCTTTGGGAACCGCTTGCGTAGCCCCACACACCTGGGGGCTGCAGGCTTTCCTGCTGCCTTCAGCCTCAAAACCACCCTTTCCCACATGGCGACACGCCAGGCACAAAAATGGCCATATGTCTGGAGTTTTGTCCCACGCCCAAAGAGCCAGCAGGGAAAACTATGCCTTGCTCTAAAGCTCTTTGGGAACCGCTTGCGTAGCCCCACACACCTGGGGGCTGCAGGCTTTCCTGCTGCCTTCAGCCTCAAAACCACCCTTTCCCACTTGGCGCCGCGCCAGGCCCAAGAATGGCCATATGTCTAGAGACTGGTCCCACGCCCAAAGAGCCAGCAGGGAAAACTATGCCTTGTTCTAAAGCTCTTTGGGAACCGCTTGCGTAGCCCCACAGACCTGGGGGCTGCAGGCTTTCCTGCTGCCTTCAGACTCAAAACCACCCTTTCCCACATGGCGTCACGCCAGGCACAAAAATGGCCATATGTCTGGAGGTTGGTCCCACGCGCAAAGAGCCAGCAGGGAAAACTATGCCTTGTTCTAAAGCTCTTTGGGAACCGCTTGCGTAGCCCCACACAAACTGGGGGCTGCAGGCTTTTCTCGCGGTTTTAGCCTCAAAACCACCCTTTCCCACTTGGCGCTGCGCCAGGCCCAAAAATGGCCATATGTCTGGAGGTTGGAACCACGCCCAAAGAGCCAGCAGGGAAAACTATGCCTTGTTCTAAAGCTCTTTGGGAACGCCTTGCGTAGCCCCACACACCTGGGGGCTGCAGGCTTTCCTGCTGCCTTCAGCCTCAAAACCACCCTTTGCCACATGGCGTCACGCCAGGCCCAAAAATGGCCATATGTCAGGAGACTGGTCCCACGCCCAAAGAGCCAGCAGGGAAAACTATGCCTTGTTCTAAAGCTCTTTGGGAACCGCTTGCGTAGCCCCACAGACCTGGGGGCTGCAGGCTTTCCTGCTGCCTTCAGCCTCAAAACCACCCTTTTCCACATGGCATCGCGCCAGGCACAAAAATGGCCATATGTCTGGAGGTTGGTCCCACGCCCAAAGAGCCAGCAGGGAAAACTATGCCTTGTTCTAAAGCTCTTTGGGAACCGCTTGCGTAGCCCCACACACCTGGGGGCTGCAGGCTTTCCTGCTGCCTTCAGCCTCAAAACCACCCTTTCCTACTTGGCCCCGTGCCAGGCACAGAAATGGCCATATTTCTGGAGACTGGTTCCTTTCCCAAAGAGGCAGCAGGGAATAATATGCCTGGTTCTAAAGCTCTTTGGGAACCGCTTGCGTGGCCCCACAGACCTGGGGGCTGCAGGTTTCCTGCTGCCTTCAGACTCAAAACCACCCTTTCAGACATGGCGTCACGCCAGGTAAAATGGCCATATGTCTGGAGGTTGGTCCCACGCCCAAAGAGACAGCAGGGAAAACTATGCCTTGTTCTAAAACTCTTTGGGAACTATTTGCGTAGCCCCACACACCTGGGGGCTGCAGGCTTTCCTGCTGCCTTCAGCCTCAAAAGCACCCTTTCCCACTTGGCGCTGCGCCAGGCCCAAAAATGGCCATATATCTGGAGACTGGTCCCACGCCCAAAGAGCCAGCAGGGAAAACTATGCCTTGTTCTAAAGCTCTTTGGGAACCGCTTGCGTAGCCCCACACAAACTGGGGGCTGCAGGCTTTCCTGCTGCCTTCAGCCTCAAAACCACCCTTTCCCACTTGGCGCTCCGCCAGGCACAAAAATGGCCATATGTCTGGAGGTTGGTCCCACGCCCAAAGAGCCAGCAGGGAAAACTATGCCTTGTTCTAAAGCTCTTTGGGAACCTCTTGCGTAGCCCCACAGACCTGGGGGCTGCAGGCTTTCCTGCTGCCTTCAGCCTCAAAACCACCCTTTCCCACTTCGCATCGCGCCAGGCACAAAAATGGCCATATTTCTGGAGACTGGTCCCACGCCCAAAGAGCCAGCAGGGAAAACTATGCCTTGTTCTAAAGCTCTTTGGGAACCACTTGCGTAGCCCCACACACCTGGGGGCTGCAGGATTTCATGCTGCCTTCAGCCTCAAAACCACCCTTTCCCACATGGCGTCACGCCAGGCCCAAAAATGGCCATATGTCAGGAGACTGGTCCCACGCCCAAAGAGCCAGCACGGAAAACTATGCCTTGTTCTAAAGCTCTTTGGGAACCGCTTGCGTAGCCCCACACACCTGGGGGCTGCAGGCTTTCCTGCTGCCTTCAGCCTCAAAACCCCCCTTTCCCACATGGCGCCACGACAGGCACAAAAATGGCCATATGTCTGGAGACTGGTCCCACGCCCAAAGATCCAGCAGGGAAAATTATGCCTTGTTCTAAAGCTCTTTGGGAACCGCTTGCGTAGCCCCACACACCTGGGGGCTGCAGGCTTTCCTGCTGCCTTCAGCCTCAAAACCACCCTTTCCCACTTGGCCCCGCGCCAGGCCAAAAAATGGCCATATGTCTGGAGGTTGGTCCCACGCCCAAAGAGCCAGCAGGGAAAACTATGCCTTGTTCTAAAGCTCTTTGGGAACCGCTTGCGTAGCCCCACACACTTGGGGGCTGCAGGCTTTCCTGCTGCCTTCAGACTCAAAACCACCCTTTCCCACTTGGCATCACGCCAGGCCCAAAAATGGCCATATATCTGGAGACTGGTCCCACGCCCCAATAGCCAGCAGGGAAAACTATGCCTTGTTCTAAAGCTCTTTGGGAACCGCTTGCGTAGCCCCACACACCTGGGGGCTGCAGGCTTTCCTGCTGCCTTCAGCCTCAAAACCACCCTTTCCTACTTGGCCCCGCGCCAGGCACAAAAATGGCCATATGTCTGGAGACTTGTCCCACGCCCAAAGAGCTAGCAGGGAAAACTATGCCTTGTTCTAAAGCTCTTTGGGAACCGCTTGCGTAGCCCCACACAAACTGGGGGCTGCAGGCTTTCCTGCTGCCTTCAGCCTCAAAACCACCCTTTCCCACTTGGCATCGCGCCAGTCAGAAAAATGGCCATATTTCTAGAGACTGGTTCCTTTCCCAAAGAGGCAGCAGGGAAAATTATGCCTTGTTCTAAAGCTCTTTGGGAACCGCTTGCGTGGCCCCACAGACCTGGGGGCTGCAGGCTTTCCTGCTGCCTTCAGCCTCAAAACCACACTTTCAGACATGGCGTCACGCCAGGTAAAAATGGCCATATATCTGGAGGTTGGTCCCACGCCCAAAGAGCCAGCAGGGAAAACTATGCCTTGTTCTAAAGCTCTTTGGGAACCGCTTGCGTAGCCCCACACACCTGGGGGCTGCAGGCTTTCCTGCTGCCTTCAGCCTCAAAACCACCCTTTCCCACTTGGCCCTGCGCGAGGCCCAAAAATGGCCATATGTCTGGAGGTTGGTCCCACGCCCAAAGAGCCAGCAGGGAAAACTATGCCTTGTTCTAAAGCTCTTTGGGAACCGCTTGCGTAGTCCCACACACCTGGGGGCTGCAGGCTTTCCTGCTCTCTTCAGCCTCAAAATCACCCTTTCCCACACGGCGCTCCGCCAGGCATAAAAATGGCCATATGTCTGGAAGTTGGTCCCACGCCCAAAGAGCCAGCAGGGAAAACTATGCCTTGTTCTAAAGCTCTTTGGGAACCGCTTGCGTAGCCCCACACACCTGGGGGCTGCAGGCTTTCCTGCTGCCTTCAGCCTCAAAACCACCCTTTCCCACTTGGCATCGCGCCAGTCACAAAAATGGCCATATTTCTGGAGACTGGTTCCTTTCCCAAAGAGGCAGCAGGGAAAATTATGCCTTGTTCTAAAGCTCTTTGGGAACCGCTTGCGTGGCCCCACAGACCTGGGGGCTGCAGGCTTTCCTGCTGCCTTCAGCCTCAAAACCACCCTTTCAGACATGGCGTCACGCCAGGTAAAAATGGCTATATATCTGGAGGTTGGTCCCACGCCCAAAGAGCCAGCAGGGAAAACTATGCCTTGTTCTAAAGCTCTTTGGGAACCGCTTGCGTAGCCCCACACACCTGGGGGCTGCAGGCTTTCCTGCTGCCTTCAGCCTCAAAACCACCCTTTCCCACTTCGCATCGCGCCAGGCACAAAAATGGCCATATTTCTGGAGACTGGTCCCACGCCCAAAGAGCCAGCAGGGAAAACTATGCCTTGTTCTAAAGCTCTTTGGGAACCGCTTGCGTAGCCCCACACACCTGGGGGCTGCAGGCTTTCATGCTGCCTTCAGCCTCAAAACCACCCTTTCCCACTTGGCCCCGCGCCAGGCCCAAAAATGGCCATATGTCTGGAGGTTGGTCCCACGCCCAAAGAGCCAGCAGGGAAAACTATACCTTGTTCTAAAGCTCTTTGGGAACCGCTTGCGTAGCCCCACACACCTGGGGGCTGCAGGCTTTCCTGCTGCCTTCAGCCTCAAAACCACCCTTTCCCACATGGCGCTCCGCCAGGCATAAAAATGGCCATATGTCTGGAAGTTGGTCCCACGCCCAAAGAGCCAGCAGGGAAAACTATGCCTTGTTCTAAAGCTCTTTGGGAACCTCTTGCGTAGCCCCACACACCTGGGGACTACAGGCTTTCCTGCTGCCTTCAGCCTCAAAACCACCCTTTCCCACTTGGCGCTGCGCCAGGCCCAAAAAAGGCCATATGTCTGGAGGTTGGTTCCACGCCCAAAGAGCCAGCAGGGAAAACTATGCCTTGTTCTAAAGCTCTTTGGGAACGGCTTGCGTAGCCCCACACACCTGTGGGCTGCATGCTTTCCTGCTGCCTTCAGCCTCAAAACCACCCTTTCCCACATGGCGACACGCCAGGCACAAAAATGGCCATATGTCTGGAGTTTTGTCCCACGCCCAAAGAGCCAGCAGGGAAAACTATGCCTTGCTCTAAAGCTCTTTGGGAACCGCTTGCGTAGCCCCACACACCTGGGGGCTGCAGGCTTTCCTGCTGCCTTCAGCCTCAAAACCACCCTTTCCCACTTGGCGCCGCGCCAGGCCCAAGAATGGCCATATGTCTAGAGACTGGTCCCACGCCCAAAGAGCCAGCAGGGAAAACTATGCCTTGTTCTAAAGCTCTTTGGGAACCGCTTGCGTAGCCCCACAGACCTGGGGGCTGCAGGCTTTCCTGCTGCCTTCAGACTCAAAACCACCCTTTCCCACATGGCGTCACGCCAGGCACAAAAATGGCCATATGTCTGGAGGTTGGTCCCACGCGCAAAGAGCCAGCAGGGAAAACTATGCCTTGTTCTAAAGCTCTTTGGGAACCGCTTGCGTAGCCCCACACAAACTGGGGGCTGCAGGCTTTTCTCGCGGTTTTAGCCTCAAAACCACCCTTTCCCACTTGGCGCTGCGCCAGGCCCAAAAATGGCCATATGTCTGGAGGTTGGAACCACACCCAAAGAGCCAGCAGGGAAAACTATGCCTTGTTCTAAAGCTCTTTGGGAACCGCTTGCGTAGCCCCACACACCTGGGGGCTGCAGGCTTTCCTGCTCTCTTCAGCCTCAAAACCACCCTTTCCCACATGGCGCTCCGCCAGGCACAAAAATGGCCATATGTCTGGAAGTTGGTCCCACGCCCAAAGAGCCAGCAGGGAAAACTATGCCTTGTTCTAAAGCTCTTTGGGAACCTCTTGCGTAGCCCCACAGACCTGGGGGCTGCAGGCTTTCATGCTGCCTTCAGCCTCAAAACCACCCTTTCCCACTTGGCGCTCTGCCAGGCACAAAAATGGCCATATATCTGGAGGTTGGTCCCACGCCCAAAGAGCCAGCAGGGAAAACTATGCCTTGTTCTAAAGCTCTTTGGGAACCGCTTGCGTAGCCCCACACACCTGGGGGCTGCAGGCTTTCCTGCTGCCGTCAACCTCAAAAGCACCCTTTTCCACATGGCGCCGCGCCAGGCCCAAAAATGGCCATATGTCTGGAGACTGGTCCCACGCCCAAAGAGCCAGCAGGGAAAACTATGCCTTGTTCTAAAGCTCTTTGGGAACCGCTTGCGTAGCCCCACACACCTGGGGGCTGCAGGCTTTCCTGCTGCCTTCAGCCTCAAAACAACCCTTTCCCACTTGGCGTCACGCCAGGCACAAAAATGGCCATATGTCTGGAAGTTGGTCCCACGCCCAAAGAGCCAGCAGGGAAAACTATGCCTTGTTCTAAAGCTCTTTGGGAACCGTTTGCGTAGCCCCACACACCTGGGGGCTGCAGGCTTTCCTGCTGCCTTCAGCCTCAAAACCACCCTTTCCTACTTGGCGCCGCGCCAGGCCCAAAAATGGCCATATGTCTGGAGACTGGTCCCACGCCCAAAGAGCCAGCAGGGAAAACTATGCCTTGTTCTAAAGCTCTTTGGGAACCGCTTGCGTAGCCCCACACACCTGGGGGCTGCAGGCTTTCCTGCTGCCTTCAGCCTCAAAACCACCCTTTTCCACATGGCGTCAGCCAGGCCGAAAAATGGCCATATGTCTGGAGACTGGTCCCACGCCCAAAGAGCCAGCAGGGAAAACTATGCCTTGTTCTAAAGCTCTTTGGGAACCGCTTGCGTAGGCCCACACACCTGGGGGCTGCAGGCTTTCCTGCTCTCTTCAGACTCAAAACCACCCTTTCCCAATTGGCTCCGCGCCAGGCACAAAAATGGCCATATGTCTGGAGATTGGTCCCACGCCCAAAGAGCCAGCAGGGAAAACTATGCCTTGTTCTAAAGCTCTTTGGGAACGGCTTGCGTAGCCGTACACAAACTGGGGGCTGCAGGCTTTTCTCGCGATTTCAGCCTCAAAACCACCCTTTCCCACTTGGCATCGCGCCAGGCCCAAAAATGGCCATATGTCAGGAGACTGGTCCCACGCCCAAAGAGCCAGCAGGGAAAACTATGCCTTTTTCTAAAGCTCTTTGGGAACCGCTTGCGTAGCCCCACACACCTGGGGGCTGCAGGCTTTCCTGCTGCCTTCAGCCTCAAAACAACCCTTTCCCACTTGGCGCTGCGCCAGGCCCAAAAATGGCCATATGTCTGGAGACTGGTCCCACGCCCAAAAAGCCAGCAGGGAAAACTATGCCTTGTTCTAAAGCTCTTTGAGAACCGCTTGCGTAGCCCCACACACCTGGGGGCTGCAGGCTTTCCTGCTGCCTTCAACCTCAAAAGCACACCCTTTTCCACATGGCGTCACGCCAGGCACAAAAATGGCCATATGTCTGGAGACTGGTCCCACGCCCAAAGAGCCAGCAGGGAAAACTATGCCTTGTTCTAAAGCTCTTTGGGAACCGCTTGCGTAGCCCCACACACCTGGGGGCTGCAGGCTTTCCTGCTCTCTTCAGCCTCAAAACCACCCTTTCCCACTTGGCGTCACGCCAGGCACAAAAATGGCCATATGTCTGGAAGTTGGTCCCACGCCCAAAGAGCCAGCAGGGAAAACTATGCCTTGTTCTAAAGCTCTTTGGGAACCGCTTGCGTAGCCCCACACACCTGGGGGCTGCAGGCTTTCCTGCTGCCTTCAGCCTCAAAACCACCCTTTCCCACTTGGCCCCACGCCAGGCACAAAAATGGCCATATATCTGGACTTTGGTCCCACGCCCAAAGAACCAGCAGGGAAAACTATGCCTTGTTCTAAAGCTCTTTGGGAACCGCTTGCGTAGCCCCACACACCTGGGGGCTGCAGGCTTTCCTGCTGCCTTCAGCCTCAAAACCACCCTTTCCCACATGGCGTCAGGCCAGGCCCAAAAATGGCCATATATCTGGAGACTGGTCCCACGCCCAAAGAGCCAGCAGGGAAAACTATGCCTTGTTCTAAAGCTCTTTGGGAACCGCTTGCGTAGCCCCACACACCTGGGGGCTGCAGGCTTTCCTGCTGCCTTCAGCCTCAAAACCACCCTTTCCTACTTGGCCCCGTGCAAGGCCCAAAAATGGCCATATGTCTGGAGACTGGTCCCACGCCCAAAGAGCCAGCAGGGAAAACTATGCCTTGTTCTAAAGCTCTTTGGGAACCTCTTGGGTAGCCCCACAGACCTGCGGGCTGCAGGCTTTCCTGCTGCCTTCAGCCTCAAAACCACCCTTTCCCACTTGGCCCCGCGCCAGGCACAAAAATGGCCATATATCTGGAGACTGGTCCCACGCCCAAAGAGCCAGCAGGAAAAACTATGCCTTGTTCTAAAGCTCTTTGGGAACCGCTTGCGTAGCCCCACACACCTGGGGGCTGCAGGCTTTCCTGCTGCCTTCAGCCTCAAAAGCACACCCTTTTCCACATGGCGTCACGCCAGGCACAAAAATGGCCATATGTCTGGAGACTGGTCCCACGCCCAAAGAGCCAGCAGGGAAAACTATGCCTTGTTCTAAAGCTCTTTGGGAACCGCTTGCGTAGCCCCACACACCTGGGGGCTGCAGGCTTTCCTGCTGCCTTCAGCCTCAAAACCACCCTTTCCCACTTGGCGTCACGCCAGGCACAAAAATGGCCATATGTCTGGAAGTTGGTCCCACGCCCAAAGAGCCAGCAGGGAAAACTATGCCTTGTTCTAAAGCTCTTTGGGAACCGTTTGCGTAGCCCCACACACCTGGGGGCTGCAGGCTTTCCTGCTGCCTTCAGCCTCAAAACCACCCTTTCCCACTTGGCGCCGCGCCAGGCCCAAAAATGGCCATATGTCTGGAGACTGGTCCCACGCCCAAAGAGCCAGCAGGGAAAACTATGCCTTGTTCTAAAGCTCTTTGGGAACCGCTTGCGTAGCCCCACACACCTGGGGGCTGCAGGCTTTCCTGCTGCCTTCAGCCTCAAAACCACCCTTTTCCACAGGGCGTCAGCCAGGCCCAAAAATGGCCATATGTCTGGAGACTGGTCCCACGCCCAAAGAGCCAGCAGGGAAAACTATGCCTTGTTCTAAAGCTCTTTTGGAACCGCTTGCGTAGGCCCACACACCTGGGGGCTGCAGGCTTTCCTGCTCTCTTCAGCCTCAAAACCACCCTTTCCCAATTGGCTCCGCGCCAGGCACAAAAATGGCCATATGTCTGGAGACTGGTCCCACGCCCAAAGAGCCAGCAGGGAAAACTATGCCTTGTTCTAAAGCTCTTTGGGAACGGCTTGCGTAGCCCCACACAAACTGGGGGCTGCAGGCTTTTCTCGCGATTTCAGCCTCAAAACCACCCTTTCCCACTTGGCATCGCGCCAGGCACAAAAATGGCCATATTTCTGGAGACTGGTCCCACGCCCAAAGAGCCAGCAGGGAAAACTATGCCTTGTTCTAAAGCTCTTTGGGAACGGCTTGCGTAGCCCCACAGACCTGGGGGCTGCAGGCTTTCCTGCTGCCTTCAGCCTCAAAACCACCCTTTCCCACTTGGCCCCACGCCAGGCCCAAAAATGGCCATATGTCTGGAGACTGGTCCCACGCCCAAAGAGCCAGCAGGGAAAACTATGCCTTGTTCTAAAGCTCTTTGGGAACCGCTTGCGTTGCCCCACACACCTGGGGGCTACAGTCTTTCCTGCTGCCTTCAGCCTCAAAACCACCATTTCCCACTTGGCGTCACGGCAGGCACAAAGATGGCCATATGTCTGGAGACTGGTCCCACGCCCAAAGAGCCAGCAGGGAAAACTATGCCTTGTTCTAAAGCTCTTTGGGAACGGCTTGCGTAGCCCCACACACCTGGGGGCTGCAGGCTTTCCTGCTGCCTTCAGCCTCAAAACCACCCTTTCCCACTTGGCCCCACGCCAGCACAAAAATGGCCATATGTCTGGACTTTGGTCCCACGCCCAAAGAACCAGCAGGGAAAACTATGCCTTGTTCTAAAGCTCTTTGGGAACCGCTTGCGTAGCCCCACACACCTGGGGGCTGCAGGCTTTCCTGCTGCCTTCAGACTCAAAACCACCCTTTCCCACATGGCGTCAGGCCAGGCACAAAAATGGCCATATATCTGGAGACTGGTCCCACGCCCAAAGAGCCAGCAGGGAAAACTATGCCTTGTTCTAAAGCTCTTTGGGAACCGCTTGCGTAGCCCCACACACCTGGGGGCTGCAGGCTTTCCTGCTGCCTTCAGCCTCAAAACCACCCTTTCCTACTTGGCCCCGCGCCAGGCCCAAAAATGGCCATATGTCTGGAGACTGGTCCCACGCCCAAAGAGCCAGCAGGGAAAACTATGCCTTGTTCTAAAGCTCTTTGGGAACCTCTTGGGTAGCCCCACAGACCTGCGGGCTGCAGGCTTTCCTGCTGCCTTCAGCCTCAAAACCACCCTTTCCCACTTGGCCCCGCGCCAGGCACAAAAATGGCCATATATCTGGAGACTGGTCCCACGCCCAAAGAGCCAGCAGGGAAAACTATGCCTTGTTCTAAAGCTCTTTGGGAACCGCTTGCGTAGCCCCACACACCTGGGGGCTGCAGGCTTTCCTGCTGCCTTCAACCTCAGAAGCACCCTTTTCCACACGGCGTCACGCCAGACACAAAAATGGCCATATGTCTGGAGACTGGTCCCACGCCCAAAGAGCCAGCAGGGAAAACTATGCCTTGTTCTAAAGCTCTTTGGGAACGGCTTGCGTAGCCCCACACACCTGGGGGCTGCAGGCTTTCCTGCTCTCTTCAGCCTCAAAACCACCCTTTCCAACTTGGCGCTCCGCCAGGCACAAAAATGGCCATATGTCTGGAGACTGGTCCCACGCCCAAAGAGCCAGCAGGGAAAACTATGCCTTGTTCTAAAGCTCTTTGGGAACGGCTTGCGTAGCCCCACAGACCTGGGGGCTGCAGGCTTTCCTGCTGCCTTCAGCCTCAAAACCACCCTTTCCCACTTGGCCACACGCCAGCAAAAAAATGGCCATATGTCTGGACTTTGGCCCCACGCCCAAAGAACCAGCAGGGAAAACTATGCCTTGTTCTAAAGCTCTTTGGGAACCGCTTGCGTAGCCCCACACACCTGGGGGCTGCAGGCTTTCCTGCTGCCTTCAGACTCAAAACCACCCTTTCCCACTTGGCCCCGTTCCAGGCCCAAAAATGGCCATATATCTGAAGATTGGTCCCACGCCCAAAGAGCCAGCAGGGAAAACTATGCCTTGTTCTAAAGCTCTTTGGGAACCGCTTGCGTAGCCCCACAGACCTGGGGGCTGCAGGCTTTCCTGCTGCCTTCAGCCTCAAAACCACCCTTTCCAACTTGGCCCCACGCCAGGCCCAAAAATGGCCATATGTCTGGAGACTGGTCCCACGCCCAAAGAGCCAGCAGGGAAAACTATGCCTTGTTCTAAAGCTCTTTGGGAACCGCTTGCGTAGCCCCACACACCTGGGGGCTGCAGGCTTTCCTGCTGCCTTCAGCCTCAAAACCACCCTTTCCTACTTGGCCCCGTGCAAGGCCCAAAAATGGCCATATGTCTGGAGACTGGTCCCACGCCCAAAGAGCCAGCAGGGAAAACTATGCCTTGTTCTAAAGCTCTTTGGGAACCTCTTGGGTAGCCCCACAGACCTGCGGGCTACAGGCTTTCCTGCTGCCTTCAGCCTCAAAACCACCCTTTCCCACTTGGCCCCGCGCCAGGCACAAAAATGGCCATATATCTGGAGACTGGTCCCACGCCCAAAGAGCCAGCAGGAAAAACTATGCCTTGTTCTAAAGCTCTTTGGGAACCGCTTGCGTAGCCCCACACACCTGGGGGCTGCAGGCTTTCCTGCTGCCTTCAGCCTCAAAACCACCCTTTCCCACTTGGCGTCACGCCAGGCACAAAAATGGCCATATGTCTGGAAGTTGGTCCCACGCCCAAAGAGCCAGCAGGGAAAACTATGCCTTGTTCTAAAGCTATTTGGGAACCGTTTGCGTAGCCCCACACACCTGGGGGCTGCAGGCTTTCCTGCTGCCTTCAGCCTCAAAACCACCCTTTCCCACTTGGCCCCGCGCCAGGCCCAAAAATGGCCATATGTCTGGAGACTGGTCCCACGCCCAAAGAGCCAGCAGGGAAAACTATGCCTTGTTCTAAAGCTCTTTGGGAACCGCTTGCGTAGCCCCACAGACCTGGGGGCTGCAGGCTTTCCTGCTGCCTTCAGCCTCAAAACCACCCTTTTCCACAGGGCGTCAGCCAGGCCCAAAAATGGCCATATGTCTGGAGACTGGTCCCACGCCCAAAGAGCCAGCAGGGAAAACTATGCCTTGTTCTAAAGCTCTTTTGGAACCGCTTGCGTAGGCCCACACACCTGGGGGCTGCAGGCTTTCCTGCTCTCTTCAGCCTCAAAACCACCCTTTCCCAATTGGCTCCGCGCCAGGCCCTTAAATGGCCATATGTCTGGAGACTGGTCCCACGCCCAAAGAGCCAGCAGGGAAAACTATGCCTTGTTCTAAAGCTCTTTGGGAACCGCTTGCGTTGCCCCACGCACCTGGGGGCTACAGTCTTTCCTGCTGCCTTCAGCCTCAAAACCACCCTTTCCCACTTGGCGTCACGGCAGGCACAAAGATGGCCATATGTCTGGAGACTGGTCCCACGCCCAAAGAGCCAGCAGGGAAAACTATGCCTTGTTCTAAAGCTCTTTGGGAACCGCTTGCGTAGCCCCACACACCTGGGGGCTGCAGGCTTTCCTGCTGCCTTCAGCCTCAAAACCACCCTTTCCCACTTGGCCCCACGCCAGCACAAAAATGGCCATATGTCTGGACTTTGGTCCCACGCCCAAAGAACCAGCAGGGAAAACTATGCCTTGTTCTAAAGCTCTTTGGGAACCGCTTGCGTAGCCCCACACACCTGGGAGCTGCAGGCTTTCCTGCTGCCTTCAGACTCAAAACCACCCTTTCCCACATGGTGTCAGACCAGGCACAAAAATGGCCATATATCTGGAGACTGGTCCCACGCGCAAAGAGCCAGCAGGGAAAACTATGCCTTGTTCTAAAGCTCTTTGGGAACCGCTTGCGTAGCCCCACACACCTGGGGGCTGCAGGCTTTCCTGCTGCCTTCAGCCTCAAAACCACCCTTTCCTACTTGGCCCCGCGCCAGGCCCAAAAATGGCCATATGTCTGGAGACTGGTCCCACGCCCAAAGAGCCAGCAGGGAAAACTATGCCTTGTTCTAAAGCTCTTTGGGAACCTCTTGGGTAGCCCCACAGACCTGCGGGCTGCAGGCTTTCCTGCTGCCTTCAGCCTCAAAACCACCCTTTCCCACTTGGCCCCGCGCCAGGCACAAAAATGGCTATATATCTGGAGACTGGTCCCACGCCCAAAGAGCCAGCAGGGAAAACTATGCCTTGTTCTAAAGCTCTTTGGGAACCGCTTGCGTAGCCCCACACACCTGGGGGCTGCAGGCTTTCCTGCTGCCTTCAACCTCAGAAGCACCCTTTTCCACACGGCGTCACGCCAGACACAAAAATGGCCATATGTCTGGAGACTGGTCCCACGCCCAAAGAGCCAGCAGGGAAAACTATGCCTTGTTCTAAAGCTCTTTGGGAACCGCTTGCGTAGCCCCACACACCTGGGGGCTGCAGGCTTTCCTGCTCTCTTCAGCCTCAAAACCACCCTTTCCAACTTGGCGCTCCGCCAGGCACAAAAATGGCCATATGTCTGGAGACTGGTCCCACGCCCAAAGAGCCAGCAGGGAAAACTATGCCTTGTTCTAAAGCTCTTTGGGAACCGCTTGCGTAGCCCCACACACCTGGGGGCTGCAGGCTTTCCTGCTGCCTTCAGCCTCTAAACCACCCTTTCCCACATGGCGTCAGGCCAGGCCCAAAAATGGCCATATATCTGGAGACTGGTCCCACGCCCAAAGAGCCAGCAGGGAAAACTATGCCTTGTTCTAAAGCTCTTTGGGAACCGCTTGCGTAGCCCCACACACCTGGGGGCTGCAGGCTTTCCTGCTGCCTTCAGCCTCAAAACCACCCTTTCCTACTTGGCCCCGCGCCAGGCCCAAAAATGGCCATATGTCTGGAGACTGGTCCCACGCCCAAAGAGCCAGCAGGGAAAACTATGCCTTGTTCTAAAGCTCTTTGGGAACCTCTTGCGTAGCCCCACACACCTGGGGGCTGCAGGCTTTCCTGCTGCCTTCAGCCTCAAAACCACCCTTTCCCACTTGGCCCCGCGCCAGGCCCAAAAATGGCCATATATCTGAAGATTGGTCCCACGCCCAAAGAGCCAGCAGGGAAAACTATGCCTTGTTCTAAAGCTCTTTGGGAACCGCTTGCGTAGCCCCACAGACCTGGGGGCTGCAGGCTTTCCTGCTGCCTTCAGCCTCAAAACCACCCTTTCCAACTTGGCCCCACGCCAGGCCCAAAAATGGCCATATGTCTGGAGAATGGTCCCACGCCCAAAGAGCCAGCAGGGAAAACTATGCCTTGTTCTAAAGCTCTTTGGGAACCGCTTGCGTAGCCCCACACACCTGGGGGCTGCAGGCTTTCCTGCTGCCTTCAGCCTAAAAACCACCCTTTCCTACTTGGCCCCGTGCAAGGCCCAAAAATGGCCATATGTCTGGAGACTGGTCCCACGCCCAAAGAGCCAGCAGGGAAAACTATGCCTTGTTCTAAAGCTCTTTGGGAACCTCTTGGGTAGCCCCACAGACCTGCGGGCTACAGGCTTTCCTGCTGCCTTCAGCCTCAAAACCACCCTTTCCCACTTGGCCCCGCGCCACGCACAAAAATGGCCATATATCTGGAGACTGGTCCCACGCCCAAAGAGCCAGCAGGAAAAACTATGCCTTGTTCTAAAGCTCTTTGGGAACCGCTTGCGTAGCCCCACACACCTGGGGGCTGCAGGCTTTCCTGCTGCCTTCAGCCTCAAAACCACCCTTTCCCACTTGGCGCTCCGCCAGGCACAAAAATGGCCATATGTCTGGAAGTTGGTCCCACGCCCAAAGAGCCAGCAGGGAAAACTATGCCTTGTTCTAAAGCTATTTGGGAACCGTTTGCGTAGCCCCACACACCTGGGGGCTGCAGGCTTTCCTGCTGCCTTCAGCCTCAAAACCACCCTTTCCCACTTGTCGCTGCGCCAGGCCCAAAAATGGCCATATGTCTGGAGACTGGTCCCACGCCCAAAGAGCCAGCAGGGAAAACTATGCCTTGTTCTAAAGCTCTTTGGGAACCGCTTGCGTAGCCCCACAGACCTGGGGGCTGCAGGCTTTCCTGCTGCCTTCAGCCTCAAAACCACACTTTTCCACAGGGCGTCAGCCAGGCCCAAAAATGGCCATATGTCTGGAGACTGGTCCCACGCCCAAAGAGCCAGCAGGGAAAACTATGCCTTGTTCTAAAGCTCTTTTGGAACCGCTTGCGTAGGCCCACACACCTGGGGGCTGCAGGCTTTCCTGCTCTCTTCAGCCTCAAAACCACCCTTTCCCAATTGGCTCCGCGCCAGGCCCTTAAATGGCCATATGTCTGGAGACTGGTCCCACGCCCAAAGAGCCAGCAGGGAAAACTATGCCTTGTTCTAAAGCTCTTTGGGAACCGCTTGCGTTGCCCCACACACCTGGGGGCTACAGTCTTTCCTGCTGCCTTCAGCCTCAAAACCACCCTTTCCTACTTGGCGTCACGGCAGGCACAAAGATGGCCATATGTCTGGAGACTGGTCCCACGCCCAAAGAGCCAGCAGGGAAAACTATGCCTTGTTCTAAAGCTCTTTGGGAACCGCTTGCGTAGCCCCACACACCTGGGGGCTGCAGGCTTTCCTGCTGCCTTCAGCCTCAAAACCACCCTTTCCCACTTGGCCCCACGCCAGCACAAAAATGGCCATATGTCTGGACTTTGGTCCCACGCCCAAAGAACCAGCAGGGAAAACTATGCCTTGTTCTAAAGCTCTTTGGGAACCGCTTGCGTAGCCCCACACACCTGGGGGCTGCAGGCTTTCCTGCTGCCTTCAGACTCAAAACCACCCTTTCCCACATGGTGTCAGGCCAGGCACAAAAATGGCCATATATCTGGAGACTGGTCCCACGCCCAAAGAGCCAGCAGGGAAAACTATGCCTTGTTCTAAAGCTCTTTGGGAACCGCTTGCGTAGCCCCACACACCTGGGGGCTGCAGGCTTTCCTGCTGCCTTCAGCCTCAAAACCACCCTTTCCTACTTGGCCCCGCGCCAGGCCCAAAAATGGCCATATGTCTGGAGACTGGTCCCACGCCCAAAGAGCCAGCAGGGAAAACTATGCCTTGTTCTAAAGCTCTTTGGGAACCTCTTGGGTAGCCCCACAGACCTGCGGGCTGCAGGCTTTCCTGCTGCCTTCAGCCTCAAAACCACCCTTTCCCACTTGGCCCCGCGCCAGGCACAAAAATGGCTATATATCTGGAGACTGGTCCCACGCCCAAAGAGCCAGCAGGGAAAACTATGCCTTGTTCTAAAGCTCTTTGGGAACCGCTTGCGTAGCCCCACACACCTGGGGGCTGCAGGCTTTCCTGCTGCCTTCAACCTCAGAAGCACCCTTTTCCACACGGCGTCACGCCAGACACAAAAATGGCCATATGTCTGGAGACTGGTCCCACGCCCAAAGAGCCAGCAGGGAAAACTATGCCTTGTTCTAAAGCTCTTTGGGAACCGCTTGCGTAGCCCCACACACCTGGGGGCTGCAGGCTTTCCTGCTCTCTTCAGCCTCAAAACCACCCTTTCCAACTTGGCGCTCCGCCAGGCACAAAAATGGCCATATGTCTGGAGACTGGTCCCACGCCCAAAGAGCCAGCAGGGAAAACTATGCCTTGTTCTAAAGCTCTTTGGGAACGGCTTGCGTAGCCCCACAGACCTGGGGGCTGCAGGCTTTCCTGCTGCCTTCAGCCTCAAAACCACCCTTTCCCACTTGGCCACACGCCAGCACAAAAATGGCCATATGTCTGGACTTTGGTCCCACGCCCAAAGAACCAGCAGGGAAAACTATGCCTTGTTCTAAAGCTCTTTGGGAACCGCTTGCGTAGCCCCACACACCTGGGGGCTGCAGGCTTTCCTGCTGCCTTCAGCCTCTAAACCACCCTTTCCCACATGGCGTCAGGCCAGGCCCAAAAATGGCCATATATCTGGAGACTGGTCCCACGCCCAAAGAGCCAGCAGGGAAAACTATGCCTTGTTCTAAAGCTCTTTGGGAACCGCTTGCGTAGCCCCACACACCTGGGGGCTGCAGGCTTTCCTGCTGCCTTCAGCCTCAAAACCACCCTTTCCTACTTGGCCCCGCGCCAGGCCCAAAAATGGCCATATGTCTGGAGACTGGTCCCACGCCCAAAGAGCCAGCAGGGAAAACTATGCCTTGTTCTAAAGCTCTTTGGGAACCTCTTGCGTAGCCCCACACACCTGGGGGCTGCAGGCTTTCCTGCTGCCTCCAGCCTCAAAACCACCCTTTCCTACTTGGCCGCACGCCAGGCCCAAAAATGGCCATATGTCTGGAGAATGGTCCCACGCCCAAAGAGCCAGCAGGGAAAACTATGCCTTGTTCTAAAGCTCTTTGGGAACCGCTTGCGTAGCCCCACACACCTGGGGGCTGCAGGCTTTCCTGTGCCTTCAGCCTCAAAACCACCCTTTCCCACTTGGCCCCACGCCAGGCCCAAAAATGGCCATATGTCTGAAGATTGGTCCCACGCCCAAGGAGCCAGCACGGAAAACTCTGCCTTGTTCTAAAGCTCTTTGGGAACCGCTTGCGTAGCCCCACAGACCTGGGGGCTGCAGGCTTTCCTGCTGCCTTCAGCCTCAAAACCACCCTTTCCCACATGGCGCCAAGCCAGGCCCAAAAATGGCCATATGTCTGGAGACTGGTCCCCGCCCAAAGAGCCAGCAGGGAAAACTATGCCTTGTTCTAAAGCTCTTTGGGAACCGCTTGCGTAGCCCCACAGACCTGGGGGCTGCAGGCTTTCCCGCTCTCTTCAGCCCCAAATCCCCCTTTCCCACTTGGCCCCGCGCCAGGCACAAAAATGGCCATATGTATGGAGACTGGTCCCACGCCCAAAGAGCCAGCAGGGAAAACTATGCCTTGTTCTAAAGCTCTTTGGGAACCGCTTGCGTAGCCCCACACACCTGGGGGCTGCAGGCTTTCCTGCTGCCTTCAGCCTCAAAACAACCCTTTCCCACTTGGCGCTGCGCCAGGCCCAAAAATGGCCATATGTCTGGAGACTGGTCCCACGCCCAAAGAGCCAGCAGGGAAAACTATGCCTTGTTCTAAAGCTCTTTGGGAACCGCTTGCGTAGCCCCACGCACCTGGGGGCTGCAGGCTTTCCTGCTGCCTTCAACCTCAAAAGCACACCCTTTTCCACATGGCGTCACGCCAGGCACAAAAATGGCCATATGTCTGGAGACTGGTCCCACGCCCAAAGAGCCAGCAGGGAAAACTATGCCTTGTTCTAAAGCTCTTTGGGAACCGCTTGCGTAGCCCCACACACCTGGGGGCTGCAGGCTTTCCTGCTGCCTTCAACCTCAGAAGCACCCTTTTCCACACGGCGTCACGCCAGACACAAAAATGGCCATATGTCTGGAGACTGGTCCCACGCCCAAAGAGCCAGCAGGGAAAACTATGCCTTGTTCTAAAGCTCTTTGGGAACCGCTTGCGTAGCCCCACACACCTGGGGGCTGCAGGCTTTCCTGCTCTCTTCAGCCTCAAAACCACCCTTTCCAACTTGGCGCTCCGCCAGGCACAAAAATGGCCATATGTCTGGAGACTGGTCCCACGCCCAAAGAGCCAGCAGGGAAAACTATGCCTTGTTCTAAAGCTCTTTGGGAACGGCTTGCGTAGCCCCACAGACCTGGGGGCTGCAGGCTTTCCTGCTGCCTTCAGCCTCAAAACCACCCTTTCCCACTTGGCCACACGCCAGCAAAAAAATGGCCATATGTCTGGACTTTGGTCCCACGCCCAAAGAACCAGCAGGGAAAACTATGCCTTGTTCTAAAGCTCTTTGGGAACCGCTTGCGTAGCCCCACACACCTGGGGGCTGCAGGCTTTCCTGCTGCCTTCAGCCTCTAAACCACCCTTTCCCACATGGCGTCAGGCCAGGCCCAAAAATGGCCATATATCTGGAGACTGGTCCCACGCCCAAAGAGCCAGCAGGGAAAACTATGCCTTGTTCTAAAGCTCTTTGGGAACCGCTTGCGTAGCCCCACACACCTGGGGGCTGCAGGCTTTCCTGCTGCCTTCAGACTCAAAACCACCCTTTCCTACTTGGCCCCGCGCCAGGCCCAAAAATGGCCATATGTCTGGAGACTGGTCCCACGCCCAAAGAGCCAGCAGGGAAAACTATGCCTTGTTCTAAAGCTCTTTGGGAACCTCTTGCATAGCCCCACACACCTGGGGGCTGCAGGCTTTCCTGCTGCCTTCAGCCTCAAAACCACCCTTTCCCACTTGGCCCCGCGCCAGGCCCAAAAATGGCCATATATCTGAAGATTGGTCCCACGCCCAAAGAGCCAGCAGGGAAAACTATGCCTTGTTCTAAAGCTCTTTGGGAACCGCTTGCGTAGCCCCACAGACCTGGGGGCTGCAGGCTTTCCTGCTGCCTTCAGCCTCAAAACCACCCTTTCCAACTTGGCCCCACGCCAGGCCCAAAAATGGCCATATGTCTGGAGAATGGTCCCACGCCCAAAGAGCCAGCAGGGAAAACTATGCCTTGTTCTAAAGCTCTTTGGGAACCGCTTGCGTAGCCCCACACACCTGGGGGCTGCAGGCTTTCCTGCTGCCTTCAGCCTCAAAACCACCCTTTCCTACTTGGCCCCGTGCAAGGCCCAAAAATGGCCATATGTCTGGAGACTGGTCCCACGCCCAAAGAGCCAGCAGGGAAAACTATGCCTTGTTCTAAAGCTCTTTGGGAACCTCTTGGGTAGCCCCACAGACCTGCGGGCTGCAGGCTTTCCTGCTGCCTTCAGCCTCAAAACCACCCTTTCCCACTTGGCCCCGCGCCAGGCACAAAAATGGCCATATATCTGGAGACTGGTCCCACGCCCAAAGAGCCAGCAGGAAAAACTATGCCTTGTTCTAAAGCTCTTTGGGAACCGCTTGCGTAGCCCCACACACCTGGGGGCTGCAGGCTTTCCTGCTGCCTTCAGCCTCAAAACCACCCTTTCCCACTTGGCGTCACGCCAGGCACAAAAATGGCCATATGTCTGGAAGTTGGTCCCACGCCCAAAGAGCCAGCAGGGAAAAATATGCCTTGTTCTAAAGCTATTTGGGAACCGTTTGCGTAGCCCCACACACCTGGGGGCTGCAGGCTTTCCTGCTGCCTTCAGCCTCAAAACCACCCTTTCCCACTTGGCGCCGCGCCAGGCCCAAAAATGGCCATATGTCTGGAGACTGGTCCCACGCCCAAAGAGCCAGCAGGGAAAACTATGCCTTGTTCTAAAGCTCTTTGGGAACCGCTTGCGTAGCCCCACAGACCTGGGGGCTGCAGGCTTTCCTGCTGCCTTCAGCCTCAAAACCACCCTTTTCCACAGGGCGTCAGCCAGGCCCAAAAATGGCCATATGTCTGGAGACTGGTCCCACGCCCAAAGAGCCAGCAGGGAAAACTATGCCTTGTTCTAAAGCTCTTTGGGAACCGCTTGCGTTGCCCCACACACCTGGGGGCTACAGTCTTTCCTGCTGCCTTCAGCCTCAAAACCACCCTTTCCCACTTGGCGTCACGGCAGGCACAAAGATGGCCATATGTCTGGAGACTGGTCCCACGCCCAAAGAGCCAGCAGGGAAAACTATGCCTTGTTCTAAAGCTCTTTGGGAACCGCTTGCGTAGCCCCACACACCTGGGGGCTGCAGGCTTTCCTGCTGCCTTCAGCCTCAAAACCACCCTTTCCCACTTGGCCCCACGCCAGCACAAAAATGGCCATATGTCTGGACTTTGGTCCCACGCCCAAAGAACCAGCAGGGAAAACTATGCCTTGTTCTAAAGCTCTTTGGGAACCGCTTGCGTAGCCCCACACACCTGGGGGCTGCAGGCTTTCCTTCTGCCTTCAGACTCAAAACCACCCTTTCCCACATGGTGTCAGGCCAGGCACAAAAATGGCCATATATCTGGAGACTGGTCCCACGCCCAAAGAGCCAGCAGGGAAAACTATGCCTTGTTCTAAAGCTCTTTGGGAACCGCTTGCGTAGCCCCACACACCTGGGGGCTGCAGGCTTTCCTGCTGCCTTCAGCCTCAAAACCACCCTTTCCTACTTGGCCCCGCGCCAGGCCCAAAAATGGCCATATGTCTGGAGACTGGTCCCACGCCCAAAGAGCCAGCAGGGAAAACTATGCCTTGTTCTAAAGCTCTTTGGGAACCTCTTGGGTAGCCCCACAGACCTGCGGGCTGCAGGCTTTCCTGCTGCCTTCAGCCTCAAAACCACCCTTTTCCACAGGGCGTCAGCCAGGCCCAAAAATGGCCATATGTCTGGAGACTGGTCCCACGCCCAAAGAGCCAGCAGGGAAAACTATGCCTTGTTCTAAAGCTCTTTTGGAACCGCTTGCGTAGGCCCACACACCTGGGGGCTGCAGGCTTTCCTGCTCTCTTCAGCCTCAAAACCACCCTTTCCCAATTGGCTCCGCGCCAGGCCCTTAAATGGCCATATGTCTGGAGACTGGTCCCACGCCCAAAGAGCCAGCAGGGAAAACTATGCCTTGTTCTAAAGCTCTTTGGGAACCGCTTGCGTTGCCCCACACACCTGGGGGCTACAGTCTTTCCTGCTGCCTTCAGCCTCAAAACCACCCTTTCCCACTTGGCGTCACGGCAGGCACAAAGATGGCCATATGTCTGGAGACTGGTCCCACGCCCAAAGAGCCAGCAGGGAAAACTATGCCTTGTTCTAAAGCTCTTTGGGAACCGCTTGCGTAGCCCCACACACCTGGGGGCTGCAGGCTTTCCTGCTGCCTTCAGCCTCAAAACCACCCTTTCCCACTTGGCCCCACGCCAGCACAAAAATGGCCATATGTCTGGACTTTGGTCCCACGCCCAAAGAACCAGCAGGGAAAACTATGCCTTGTTCTAAAGCTCTTTGGGAACCGCTTGCGTAGCCCCACACACCTGGGGGCTGCAGGCTTTCCTGCTGCCTTCAGACTCAAAACCACCCTTTCCCACGTGGCGTCAGGCCAGGCACAAAAATGGCCATATATCTGGAGACTGGTCCCACGCCCAAAGAGCCAGCAGGGAAAACTATGCCTTGTTCTAAAGCTCTTTGGGAACCGCTTGCGTAGCCCCACACACCTGGGGGCTGCAGGCTTTCCTGCTGCCTTCAGCCTCAAAACCACCCTTTCCTACTTGGCCCCGCGCCAGGCCCAAAAATGGCCATATGTCTGGAGACTGGTCCCACGCCCAAAGAGCCAGCAGGGAAAACTATGCCTTGTTCTAAAGCTCTTTGGGAACCTCTTGGGTAGCCCCACAGACCTGCGGGCTGCAGGCTTTCCTGCTGCCTTCAGCCTCAAAACCACCCTTTCCCACTTGGCCCCGCGCCAGGCACAAAAATGGCCATATATCTGGAGACTGGTCCCACGCCCAAAGAGCCAGCAGGGAAAACTATGCCTTGTTCTAAAGCTCTTTGGGAACCGCTTGCGTAGCCCCACACACCTGGGGGCTGCAGGCTTTCCTGCTGCCTTCAACCTCAGAAGCACCCTTTTCCACACGGCGTCACGCCAGACACAAAAATGGCCATATGTCTGGAGACTGGTCCCACGCCCAAAGAGCCAGCAGGGAAAACTATGCCTTGTTCTAAAGCTCTTTGGGAACCGCTTGCGTAGCCCCACACACCTGGGGGCTGCAGGCTTTCCTGCTCTCTTCAGCCTCAAAACCACCCTTTCCAACTTGGCGCTCCGCCAGGCACAAAAATGGCCATATGTCTGGAGACTGGTCCCACGCCCAAAGAGCCAGCAGGGAAAACTATGCCTTGTTCTAAAGCTCTTTGGGAACCGCTTGCGTAGCCCCACACACCTGGGGGCTGCAGGCTTTCCTGCTGCCTTCAGCCTCAAAACCACCCTTTCCCACTTGGCCACACGCCAGAACAAAAATGGCCATATGTCTGGACTTTGGTCCCACGCCCAAAGAACCAGCAGGGAAAACTATGCCTTGTTCTAAAGCTCTTTGGGAACCGCTTGCGTAGCCCCACACACCTGGGGGCTGCAGGCTTTCCTGCTGCCTTCAGCCTCAAAACCACCCTTTCCCACATGGCGTCAGGCCAGGCCCAAAAATGGCCATATATCTGGAGACTGGTCCCACGCCCAAAGAGCCAGCAGGGAAAACTATGCCTTGTTCTAAAGCTCTTTGGGAACCGCTTGCGTAGCCCCACACACCTGGGGGCTGCAGGCTTTCCTGCTGCCTTCAGCCTCAAAACCACCCTTTCCTACTTGGCCCCGCGCCAGGCCCAAAAATGGCCATATGTCTGGAGACTGGTCCCACGCCCAAAGAGCCAGCAGGGAAAACTATGCCTTGTTCTAAAGCTCTTTGGGAACCTCTTGCGTAGCCCCACACACCTGGGGGCTGCAGGCTTTCCTGCTGCCTTCAGCCTCAAAACCACCCTTTCCAACTTGGCCCCACGCCAGGCCCAAAAATGGCCATATGTCTGGAGAATGGTCCCACGCCCAAAGAGATAGCAGGGAAAACTATGCCTTGTTCTAAAGCTCTTTGGGAACCGCTTGCGTAGCCCCACACACGTGGGGGCTGCAGGCTTTCCTGTGCCTTCAGCCTCAAAACCACCCTTTCCCACTTGGCCCCACGCCAGGCCCAAAAATGGCCATATGTCTGAAGATTGGTCCCACGCCCAAGGAGCCAGCACGGAAAACTCTGCCTTGTTCTAAAGCTCTTTGGGAACCGCTTGCGTAGCCCCACAGACCTGGGGGCTGCAGGCTTTCCTGCTGCCTTCAGCCTCAAAACCACCCTTTCCCACATGGCGCCAAGCCAGGCCCAAAAATGGCCATATGTCTGGAGACTGGTCCCCGCCCAAAGAGCCAGCAGGGAAAACTATGCCTTGTTCTAAAGCTCTTTGGGAACCGCTTGCGTAGCCCCACAGACCTGGGGGCTGCAGGCTTTCCCGCTCTCTTCAGCCCCAAATCCCCCTTTCCCACTTGGCCCCGCGCCAGGCACAAAAATGGCCATATGTATGGAGACTGGTCCCACGCCCAAAGAGCCAGCAGGGAAAACTATGCCTTGTTCTAAAGCTCTTTGGGAACCGCTTGCGTAGCCCCACACACCTGGGGGCTGCAGGCTTTCCTGCTGCCTTCAGCCTCAAAACAACCCTTTCCCACTTGGCGCTGCGCCAGGCCCAAAAATGGCCATATGTCTGGAGACTGGTCCCACGCCCAAAGAGCCAGCAGGGAAAACTATGCCTTGTTCTAAAGCTCTTTCGGAACCGCTTGCGTAGCCCCACACACCTGGGGGCTGCAGGCTTTCCTGCTGCCTTCAGCCTCAAAACCACCCTTTCCCACATGGCGTCAGGCCAGGCCCAAAAATGGCCATATATCTGGAGACTGGTCCCACGCCCAAAGAGCCAGCAGGGAAAACTATGCCTTGTTCTAAAGCTCTTTGGGAACGGCTTGCGTAGCCCCACACACCTGGGGGCTGCAGGCTTTCCTGCTGCCTTCAGCCTCAAAACCACCCTTTCCTACTTGGCCCCGCGCCAGGCCCAAAAATGGCCATATGTCTGGAGACTGGTCCCACGCCCAAAGAGCCAGCAGGGAAAACTATGCCTTGTTCTAAAGCTCTTTGGGAACCTCTTGCGTAGCCCCACAGCCCTGGGGGCTGCAGGCTTTCCTGCTGCCTTCAGCCTCAAAACCACCCTTTCCAACTTGGCCCCACGCCAGGCCCAAAAATGGCCATATGTCTGGAGAATGGTCCCACGCCCAAAGAGCCAGCAGGGAAAACTATGCCTTGTTCTAAAGCTCTTTGGGAACCGCTTGCGTAGCCCCACACACCTGGGGGCTGCAGGCTTTCCTGTGCCTTCAGCCTCAAAACCACCCTTTCCCACTTGGCCCCACGCCAGGCCCAAAAATGGCCATATGTCTGAAGATTGGTCCCACGCCCAAGGAGCCAGCACGGAAAACTCTGCCTTGTTCTAAAGCTCTTTGGGAACCGCTTGCGTAGCCCCACAGACCTGGGGGCTGCAGGCTTTCCTGCTGCCTTCAGCCTCAAAACCACCCTTTCCCACATGGCGCCAAGCCAGGCCCAAAAATGGCCATATGTCTGGAGACTGGTCCCCGCCCAAAGAGCCAGCAGGGAAAACTATGCCTTGTTCTAAAGCTCTTTGGGAACCGCTTGCGTAGCCCCACAGACCTGGGGGCTGCAGGCTTTCCCGCTCTCTTCAGCCCCAAATCCCCCTTTCCCACTTGGCCCCGCGCCAGGCACAAAAATGGCCATATGTATGGAGACTGGTCCCACGCCCAAAGAGCCAGCAGGGAAAACTATGCCTTGTTCTAAAGCTCTTTGGGAACCGCTTGCGTAGCCCCACACACCTGGGGGCTGCAGGCTTTCCTGCTGCCTTCAGCCTCAAAACAACCCTTTCCCACTTGGCGCTGCGCCAGGCACAAAAATGGCCATATGTCTGGAGACTGGTCCCACGCCCAAAGAGCCAGCAGGGAAAACTATGCCTTGTTCTAAAGCTCTTTGGGAACCGCTTGCGTAGCCCCACGCACCTGGGGGCTGCAGGCTTTCCTGCTGCCTTCAACCTCAAAAGCACACCCTTTTCCACATGGCGTCACGCCAGGCACAAAAATGGCCATATGTCTGGAGACTGGTCCCACGCCCAAAGAGCCAGCAGGGAAAACTATGCCTTGTTCTAAAGCTCTTTGGGAACCGCTTGCGTAGCTCCACAGACCTGGGGGCTGCAGGCTTTCCTGCTGCCTTCAGCCTCAAAACAACCCTTTCCCACTTGGCGTCACGCCAGGCACAAAAATGGCCATATGTCTGGAAGTTGGTCCCACGCCCAAAGAGCCAGCAGGGAAAACTATGCCTTGTTCTAAAGCTCTTTGGGAACCGTTTGCGTAGCCCCACACACCTGGGGGCTGCAGGCTTTCCTGCTGCCTTCAGCCTCAAAACCACCCTTTCCTACTTGGCGCCGCGCCAGGCCCAAAAATGGCCATATGTCTGGAGACTGGTCCCATGCCCAAAGAGCCAGCAGGGTAAACTATGCCTTGTTCTAAAGCTCTTTGGGAACCGGTTGCGTAGCCCCACACACCTGGGGGCTGCAGGCTTTCCTGCTGCCTTCAGCCTCAAAACCACCCTTTTCCACATGGCGTCAGCCAGGCCGAAAAATGGCCATATGTCTGGAGACTGGTCCCACGCCCAAAGAGCCAGCAGGGAAAACTATGCCTTGTTCTAAAGCTCTTTTGGAACCGCTTGCGTAGGCCCACACACCTGGGGGCTGCAGGCTTTCCTCCTCTCTTCAGACTCAAAACCACCCTTTCCCAATTGGCTCCGCGCCAGGCACAAAAATGGCCATATGTCTGGAGATTGGTCCCACGACCAAAGAGCCAGCAGGGAAAACTATGCCTTGTTCTAAAGCTCTTTGGGAACGGCTTGCGTAGCCCCACACAAACTGGGGGCTGCAGGCTTTTCTCGCGATTTCAGCCTCAAAACCACCCTTTCCCACTTGGCATCGCGCCAGGCCCAAAAATGGCCATATGTCAGGAGACTGGTCCCATGCCCAAAGAGCCAGCAGGGAAAACTATGCCTTTTTCTAAAGCTCTTTGGGAACCGCTTGCGTAGCCCCACACACCTGGGGGCTGCAGGCTTTCCTGCTGCCTTCAGCCTCAAAACAACCCTTTCCCACTTGGCGCTGCACCAGGCCCAAAAATGGCCATATGTCTGGAGACTGGTCCCACGCCCAAAAAGCCAGCAGGGAAAACTATGCCTTGTTCTAAAGCTCTTTGAGAACCGCTTGCGTAGCCCCACACACCTGGGGGCTGCAGGCTTTCCTGCTGCCTTCAACCTCAAAAGCACACCCTTTTCCACATGGCGTCACGCCAGGCACAAAAATGGCCATATGTCTGGAGACTGGTCCCACGCCCAAAGAGCCAGCAGGGAAAACTATGCCTTGTTCTAAAGCTCTTTGGGAACCGCTTGCGTAGCCCCACACACCTGGGGGCTGCAGGCTTTCCTGCTGCCTTCAGCCTCAAAACCACCCTTTCCCACTTGGCGTCACGCCAGGCACAAAAATGGCCATATGTCTGGAAGTTGGTCCCACGCCCAAAGAGCCAGCAGGGAAAACTATGCCTTGTTCTAAAGCTCTTTGGGAACCGTTTGCGTAGCCCCACACACCTGGGGGCTGCAGGCTTTCCTGCTGCCTTCAGCCTCAAAACCACCCTTTCCTACTTGGCGCCGCGCCAGGCCCAAAAATGGCCATATGTCTGGAGACTGGTCCCACGCCCAAAGAGCCAGCAGGGAAAACTATGCCTTGTTCTAAAGCTCTTTGGGAACCGCTTGCGTAGCCCCACACACCTGGGGGCTGCAGGCTTTCCTGCTGCCTTCAGCCTCAAAACCACCCTTTTCCACAGGGCGTCACGCCAGGCCCAAAAATGGCCATATGTCTGGAGACTGGTCCCACGCCCAAAGAGCCAGCAGGGAAAACTATGCCTTGTTCTAAAGCTCTTTGGGAACCGCTTGCGTAGGCCCACACACCTGGGGGCTGCAGGCTTTCCTGCTCTCTTCAGCCTCAAAACCACCCTTTCCCAATTGGCTCCGCGCCAGGCACAAAAATGGCCATATGTCTGGAGATTGGTCCCACGCCCAAAGAGCCAGCAGGGAAAACTATGCCTTGTTCTAAAGCTCTTTGGGAACGGCTTGCGTAGCCCCACACAAACTGGGGGCTGCAGGCTTTTCTCGCGATTTCAGCCTCAAAACCACCCTTTCCCACTTGGCATCGCGCCAGGCACAAAAATGGCCATATTTCTGGAGACTGGTCCCACGCCCAAAGAGCCAGCAGGGAAAACTATGCCTTGTTCTAAAGCTCTTTGGGAACCGCTTGCGTAGCCCCACACACCTGGGGGCTGCAGGCTTTCCTGCTGCCTTCAGCCTCAAAACCACCCTTTCCTACTTGGCCCCGCGCCAGGCCCAAAAATGGCCATATGTCTGGAGACTGGTCCCACGCCCAAAGAGCCAGCAGGGAAAACTATGCCTTGTTCTAAAGCTCTTTGGGAACCTCTTGCGTAGCCCCACACACCTGGGGGCTGCAGGCTTTCCTGCTGCCTTCAGCCTCAAAACCACCCTTTCCAACTTGGCCCCACGCCAGGCCCAAAAATGGCCATATGTCTGGAGAATGGTCCCACGCCCAAAGAGCCAGCAGGGAAAACTATGCCTTGTTCTAAAGCTCTTTGGGAACCGCTTGCGTAGCCCCACACACCTGGGGGCTGCAGGCTTTCCTGTGCCTTCAGCCTCAAAACCACCCTTTCCCACTTGGCCCCACGCCAGGCCCAAAAATGGCCATATGTCTGAAGATTGGTCCCACGCCCAAGGAGCCAGCACGGAAAACTCTGCCTTGTTCTAAAGCTCTTTGGGAACCGCTTGCGTAGCCCCACAGACCTGGGGGCTGCAGGCTTTCCTGCTGCCTTCAGCCTCAAAACCACCCTTTCCCACATGGCGCCAAGCCAGGCCCAAAAATGGCCATATGTCTGGAGACTGGTCCCCGCCCAAAGAGCCAGCAGGGAAAACTATGCCTTGTTCTAAAGCTCTTTGGGAACCGCTTGCGTAGCCCCACAGACCTGGGGGCTGCAGGCTTTCCCGCTCTCTTCAGCCCCAAATCCCCCTTTCCCACTTGGCCCCGCGCCAGGCACAAAAATGGCCATATGTATGGAGACTGGTCCCACGCCCAAAGAGCCAGCAGGGAAAACTATGCCTTGTTCTAAAGCTCTTTGGGAACCGCTTGCGTAGCCCCACACACCTGGGGGCTGCAGGCTTTCCTGCTGCCTTCAGCCTCAAAACAACCCTTTCCCACTTGGCGCTGCGCCAGGCCCAAAAATGGCCATATGTCTGGAGACTGGTCCCACGCCCAAAGAGCCAGCAGGGAAAACTATGCCTTGTTCTAAAGCTCTTTGGGAACCGCTTGCGTAGCCCCACGCACCTGGGGGCTGCAGGCTTTCCTGCTGCCTTCAACCTCAAAAGCACACCCTTTTCCACATGGCGTCACGCCAGGCACAAAAATGGCCATATGTCTGGAGACTGGTCCCACGCCCAAAGAGCCAGCAGGGAAAACTATGCCTTGTTCTAAAGCTCTTTGGGAACCGCTTGCGTAGCCCCACACACCTGGGGGCTGCAGGCTTTCCTGCTGCCTTCAGCCTCAAAACAACCCTTTCCCACTTGGCGTCACGCCAGGCACAAAAATGGCCATATGTCTGGAAGTTGGTCCCACGCCCAAAGAGCCAGCAGGGAAAACTATGCCTTGTTCTAAAGCTCTTTGGGAACCGTTTGCGTAGCCCCACACACCTGGGGGCTGCAGGCTTTCCTGCTGCCTTCAGCCTCAAAACCACCCTTTCCTACTTGGCGCCGCGCCAGGCCCAAAAATGGCCATATGTCTGGAGACTGGTCCCATGCCCAAAGAGCCAGCAGGGTAAACTATGCCTTGTTCTAAAGCTCTTTGGGAACCGGTTGCGTAGCCCCACACACCTGGGGGCTGCAGGCTTTCCTGCTGCCTTCAGCCTCAAAACCACCCTTTTCCACATGGCGTCAGCCAGGCCGAAAAATGGCCATATGTCTGGAGACTGGTCCCACGCCCAAAGAGCCAGCAGGGAAAACTATGCCTTGTTCTAAAGCTCTTTTGGAACCGCTTGCGTAGGCCCACACACCTGGGGGCTGCAGGCTTTCCTGCTCTCTTCAGACTCAAAACCACCCTTTCCCAATTGGCTCCGCGCCAGGCACAAAAATGGCCATATGTCTGGAGATTGGTCCCACGACCAAAGAGCCAGCAGGGAAAACTATGCCTTGTTCTAAAGCTCTTTGGGAACGGCTTGCGTAGCCCCACACAAACTGGGGGCTGCAGGCTTTTCTCGCGATTTCAGCCTCAAAACCACCCTTTCCCACTTGGCATCGCGCCAGGCCCAAAAATGGCCATATGTCAGGAGACTGGTCCCATGCCCAAAGAGCCAGCAGGGAAAACTATGCCTTTTTCTAAAGCTCTTTGGGAACCGCTTGCGTAGCCCCACACACCTGGGGGCTGCAGGCTTTCCTGCTGCCTTCAGCCTCAAAACAACCCTTTCCCACTTGGCGCTGCGCCAGGCCCAAAAATGGCCATATGTCTGGAGACTGGTCCCACGCCCAAAAAGCCAGCAGGGAAAACTATGCCTTGTTCTAAAGCTCTTTGAGAACCGCTTGCGTAGCCCCACACACCTGGGGGCTGCAGGCTTTCCTGCTGCCTTCAACCTCAAAAGCACACCCTTTTCCACATGGCGTCACGCCAGGCACAAAAATGGCCATATGTCTGGAGACTGGTCCCACGCCCAAAGAGCCAGCAGGGAAAACTATGCCTTGTTCTAAAGCTCTTTGGGAACCGCTTGCGTAGCCCCACACACCTGGGGGCTGCAGGCTTTCCTGCTGCCTTCAGCCTCAAAACCACCCTTTCCCACTTGGCGTCACGCCAGGCACAAAAATGGCCATATGTCTGGAAGTTGGTCCCACGCCCAAAGAGCCAGCAGGGAAAACTATGCCTTGTTCTAAAGCTCTTTGGGAACCGTTTGCGTAGCCCCACACACCTGGGGGCTGCAGGCTTTCCTGCTGCCTTCAGCCTCAAAACCACCCTTTCCTAATTGGCGCCGCGCCAGGCCCAAAAATGGCCATATGTCTGGAGACTGGTCCCACGCCCAAAGAGCCAGCACGGAAAACTATGCCTTGTTCTAAAGCTCTTTGGGAACCGCTTGCGTAGCCCCACACACCTGGGGGCTGCAGGCTTTCCTGCTGCCTTCAGCCTCAAAACCACCCTTTTCCACAGGGCGTCACGCCAGGCCCAAAAATGGCCATATGTCTGGAGACTGGTCCCACGCCCAAAGAGCCAGCAGGGAAAACTATGCCTTGTTCTAAAGCTCTTTGGGAACCGCTTGCGTAGGCCCACACACCTGGGGGCTGCAGGCTTTCCTGCTGCCTTCAGCCTCAAAACCACCCTTTCCCACTTGGCCCCACGCCAGGCCCAAAAATGGCCATATGTCTGGAGACTGGTCCCACGCCCAAAGAGCCAGCAGGGAAAACTATGCCTTGTTCTAAAGCTCTTTGGGAACCGCTTGCGTTGCCCCACACACCTGGGGGCTGCAGGCTTTCCTGCTGCCTTCAGCCTCAAAACCACCCTTTCCCACTTGGCCCCGCGCCAGGCCCAAAAATGGCCATATGTCTGGAGACTGGTCCCACGCCCAAAGAGCCAGCAGGGAAAACTATGCCTTGTTCTAAAGCTCTTTGGGAACCGCTTGCGTAGCCCCACACACCTGGGGGCTGCAGGCTTTCCTGCTGCCTTCAGCCTCAAAACCACCCTTTCCCACTTGGCCCCACGCCAGGCACAAAAATGGCCATATATCTGGACTTTGGTCCCACGCCCAAAGAACCAGCAGGGAAAACTATGCCTTGTTCTAAAGCTCTTTGGGAACCGCTTGCGTAGCCCCACACACCTGGGGGCTGCAAGCTTTCCTGCTGCCTTCAGCCTCAAAACCACCCTTTCCCACATGGCGTCAGGCCAGGCCCAAAAATGGCCATATATCTGGAGACTGGTCCCACGCCCAAAGAGCCAGCAGGGAAAACTATGCCTTGTTCTAAAGCTCTTTGGGAACCGCTTGCGTAGCCCCACGCACCTGGGGGCTGCAGGCTTTCCTGCTGCCTTCAGCCTCAAAACCACCCTTTCCTACTTGGCCCCGTGCAAGGCCCAAAAATGGCCATATGTCTGGAGACTGGTCCCACGCCCAAAGAGCCAGCAGGGAAAACTATGCCTTGTTCTAAAGCTCTTTGGGAACCTCTTGGGTAGCCCCACAGACCTGCGGGCTGCAGGCTTTCCTGCTGCCTTCAGCCTCAAAACCACCCTTTCCCACTTGGCCCCGCGCCAGGCACAAAAATGGCCATATATCTGGAGACTGGTCCCACGCCCAAAGAGCCAGCAGGAAAAACTATGCCTTGTTCTAAAGCTCTTTGGGAACCGCTTGCGTAGCCCCACACACCTGGGGGCTGCAGGCTTTCCTGCTGCCTTCAGCCTCAAAACCACCCTTTCCCACTTGGCGCCAAACCAGGCACAAAAATGGCCATATGTCTGGAGACTGGTCCCACGCCCAAAGAGCCAGCAGGGAAAACTATGCCTTGTTCTAAAGCTCTTTGGGAACCGCTTGCGTAGCCCCACACACCTGGGGGCTGCAGGCTTTCCTGCTGCCTTCAGCCTCAAAACCACCCTTTCCCACTTGGCGTCACGCCAGGCACAAAAATGGCCATATGTCTGGAAGTTGGTCCCACGCCCAAAGAGCCAGCAGGGAAAACTATGCCTTGTTCTAAAGCTCTTTGGGAACCGCTTGCGTAGCCCCACACACCTGGGGGCTGCAGGCTTTCCTGCTGCCTTCAGCCTCAAAACCACCCTTTCCCACTTGGCGCCGCGCCAGGCCCAAAAATGGCCATATGTCTGGAGACTGGTCCCACGCCCAAAGAGCCAGCAGGGAAAACTATGCCTTGTTCTAAAGCTCTTTGGGAACCGCTTGCGTAGCCCCACACACCTGGGGGCTGCAGGCTTTCGTGGTGCCTTCAGCCTGAAAACCACCCTTTTCCACAGGGCGTCAGCCAGGCCCAAAAATGTCCATATGTCTGGAGACTGGTCCCACGCCCAAAGAGCCAGCAGGGAAAACTATGCCTTGTTCTAAAGCTCTTTTGGAACCGCTTGCGTAGGCCCACACACCTGGGGGCTGCAGGCTTTCCTGCTCTCTTCAGCCTCAAAACCACCCTTTCCCAATTGGCTCCGCGCCAGGCACAAAAATGGCCATATGTCTGGAGACTGGTCCCACGCCCAAAGAGCCAGCAGGGAAAACTATGCCTTGTTCTAAAGCTCTTTGGGAACGGCTTGCGTAGCCCCACACAAACTGGGGGCTGCAGGCTTTTCTCGCGATTTCAGCCTCAAAACCACCCTTTCCCACTTGGCATCGCGCCAGGCACAAAAATGGCCATATTTCTGGAGACTGGTCCCACGCCCAAAGAGCCAGCAGGGAAAACTATGCCTTGTTCTAAAGCTCTTTGGGAACGGCTTGCCTAGCCCCACAGACCTGGGGGCTGCAGGCTTTCCTGCTGCCTTCAGCCTCAAAACCACCCTTTCCCACTTGGCCCCACGCCAGCACAAAAATGGCCATATGTCTGGACTTTGGTCCCACGCCCAAAGAACCAGCAGGGAAAACTATGCCTTGTTCTAAAGCTCTTTGGTAACCGCTTGCGTAGCCCCACACACCTGGGGGCTGCAGGCTTTCCTGCTGCCTTCAGACTCAAAACCACCCTTTCCCACGTGGCGTCAGGCCAGGCACAAAAATGGCCATATATCTGGAGACTGGTCCCACGCCCAAAGAGCCAGCAGGGAAAACTATGCCTTGTTCTAAAGCTCTTTGGGAACCGCTTGCGTAGCCCCACACACCTGGGGGCTGCAGGCTTTCCTGCTGCCTTCAGCCTCAAAACCACCCTTTCCCACTTGGCGCTGCGCCAGGCCCAAAAATGGCCATATGTCTGGAGACTGGTCCCACGCCCAAAGAGCCAGCAGGGAAAACTATGCCTTGTTCTAAAGCTCTTTGGGAACCTCTTGGGTAGCCCCACAGACCTGCGGGCTGCAGGCTTTCCTGCTGCCTTCAGCCTCAAAACCACCCTTTCCCACTTGGCCCCGCGCCAGGCACAAAAATGGCCATATATCTGGAGACTGGTCCCACGCCCAAAGAGCCAGCAGGGAAAACTATGCCTTGTTCTAAAGCTCTTTGGGAACCGCTTGCGTAGCCCCACACACCTGGGGGCTGCAGGCTTTCCTGCTGCCTTCAACCTCAGAAGCACCCTTTTCCACACGGCGTCACGCCAGACACAAAAATGGCCATATGTCTGGAGACTGGTCCCACGCCCAAAGAGCCAGCAGGGAAAACTATGCCTTGTTCTAAAGCTCTTTGGGAACCGCTTGCGTAGCCCCACACACCTGGGGGCTGCAGGCTTTCCTGCTCTCTTCAGCCTCAAAACCACCCTTTCCAACTTGGCGCTCCGCCAGGCACAAAAATGGCCATATGTCTGGAGACTGGTCCCACGCCCAAAGAGCCAGCAGGGAAAACTATGCCTTGTTCTAAAGCTCTTTGGGAACGGCTTGCGTAGCCCCACACACCTGGGGGCTGCAGGCTTTCCTGCTGCCTTCAGCCTCAAAACCACCCTTTCCCACATGGCGCCAAGCCAGGCCCAAAAATGGCCATATGTCTGGAGACTGGTCCCCGCCCAAAGAGCCAGCAGGGAAAACTATGCCTTGTTCTAAAGCTCTTTGGGAACCGCTTGCGTAGCCCCACACACCTGGGGGCTGCAGGCTTTCCTGCTGCCTTCAGCCTCAAAACCACCTTTCCCACTTGGCGTCAGCCAGGCACAAAAGGCCATATGTCTGGAAGTTGGTCCCACGCCATCATCCAAAATGGGCCATATGTCCTGGAGTTGGTCCCACCCCAAAGAGCCAGCAGGGAAAACTATGCCTTGTTCTAAAGCTCTTTGGGAACCGTTTTGCGTAGCCCCACACACCTGGGGGCTGCAGGCTTTCCTGCTGCCTTCAGCCTCAAAACCACCCTTTCCCACTTGGCGCCGCGCCAGGCCCAAAAATGGCCATATGTCTGGAGACTGGTCCCACGCCCAAAGAGCCAGCAGGGAAAACTATGCCTTGTTCTAAAGCTCTTTGGGAACCGCTTGCGTAGCCCCACACACCTGGGGGCTGCAGGCTTTCCTGCTGCCTTCAGCCTGAAAACCACCCTTTTCCACAGGGCGTCAGCCAGGCCCAAAAATGGCCATATGTCTGGAGACTGGTCCCACGCCCAAAGAGCCAGCAGGGAAAACTATGCCTTGTTCTAAAGCTCTTTTGGAACCGCTTGCGTAGGCCCACACACCTGGGGGCTGCAGGCTTTCCTGCTCTCTTCAGCCTCAAAACCACCCTTTCCCAATTGGCTCCGCGCCAGGCACAAAAATGGCCATATGTCTGGAGACTGGTCCCACGCCCAAAGAGCCAGCAGGGAAAACTATGCCTTGTTCTAAAGCTCTTTGGGAACGGCTTGCCTAGCCCCACACAAACTGGGGGCTGCAGGCTTTTCTCGCGATTTCAGCCTCAAAACCACCCTTTCCCACTTGGCATCGCGCCAGGCACAAAAATGGCCATATTTCTGGAGACTGGTCCCACGCCCAAAGAGCCAGCAGGGAAAACTATGCCTTGTTCTAAAGCTCTTTGGGAACGGCTTGCCTAGCCCCACAGACCTGGGGGCTGCAGGCTTTCCTGCTGCCTTCAGCCTCAAAACCACCCTTTCCCACTTGGCCCCACGCCAGGCCCAAAAATGGCCATATGTCTGGAGACTGGTCCCACGCCCAAAGAGCCAGCAGGGAAAACTATGCCTTGTTCTAAAGCTCTTTGGGAACCGCTTGCGTTGCCCCACACACCTGGGGGCTACAGTCTTTCCTGCTGCCTTCAGCCTCAAAACCACCCTTTCCCACTTGGCGTCACGGCAGGCACAAAGATGGCCATATGTCTGGAGACTGGTCCCACGCCCAAAGAGCCAGCAGGGAAAACTATGCCTTGTTCTAAAGCTCTTTGGGAACCGCTTGCGTAGCCCCACACACCTGGGGGCTGCAGGCTTTCCTGCTGCCTTCAGCCTCAAAACCACCCTTTCCCACTTGGCCCCACGCCAGCACAAAAATGGCCATATGTCTGGACTTTGGTCCCACGCCCAAAGAACCAGCAGGGAAAACTATGCCTTGTTCTAAAGCTCTTTGGGAACCGCTTGCGTAGCCCCACACAAACCACCCTTTCCCACATGGCGTCAGGCCAGGCACAAAAATGGCCATATATCTGGAGACTGGTCCCACGCCCAAAGAGCCAGCAGGGAAAACTATGCCTTGTTCTAAAGCTCTTTGGGAACCGCTTGCGTAGCCCCACACACCTGGGGGCTGCAGGCTTTCCTGCTGCCTTCAGCCTCAAAACCACCCTTTCCCACTTGGCGCTGCGCCAGGCCCAAAAATGGCCATATGTCTGGAGACTGGTCCCACGCCCAAAGAGCCAGCAGGGAAAACTATGCCTTGTTCTAAAGCTCTTTGGGAACCTCTTGGGTAGCCCCACAGACCTGCGGGCTGCAGGCTTTCCTGCTGCCTTCAGCCTCAAAACCACCCTTTCCCACTTGGCCCCGCGCCAGGCACAAAAATGGCCATATATCTGGAGACTGGTCCCACGCCCAAAGAGCCAGCAGGGAAAACTATGCCTTGTTCTAAAGCTCTTTGGGAACGGCTTGCGTAGCCCCACACACCTGGGGGCTGCAGGCTTTCCTGCTGCCTTCAGCCTCAAAACCACCCTTTCCCACTTGGCCACACGCCAGCACAAAAATGGCCATATGTCTGGACTTTGGTCCCACGCCCAAAGAACCAGCACGGAAAACTCTGCCTTGTTCTAAAGCTCTTTGGGAACCGCTTGCGTAGCCCCACACACCTGGGGGCTGCAGGCTTTCCTGCTGCCTTCAGCCTCAAAACCACCCTTTCCCACTTGGCCCCGCGCCAGGCACAAAAATGGCCATATGTCTGGAGACTGGTCCCCGCCCAAAGAGCCAGCAGGGAAAACTATGCCTTGTTCTAAAGCTCTTTGGGAACCGCTTGCGTAGCCCCACAGACCTGGGGGCTGCAGGCTTTCCCGCTCTCTTCAGCCCCAAACCCCCCTTTCCCACTTGGCCCCGCGCCAGGCACAAAAATGGCCATATGTATGGAGACTGGTCCCACGCCCAAAGAGCCAGCAGGGAAAACTATGCCTTGTTCTAAAGCTCTTTGGGAACCGCTTGCGTAGCCCCACACACCTGGGGGCTGCAGGCTTTCCTGCTGCCTTCAGCCTCAAACCCACCTTTCCCACATGGCGTCACGCCAGGCACAAAAATGGCCATATGTCTGGAGACTGGTCCCACGCCCAAAGAGCCAGCAGGGAAAACTATGCCTTGTTCTAAAGCTCTTTGGGAACCGCTTGCGTAGCCCCACACACCTGGGGGCTGCAGGCTTTCCTGCTGCCTTCAGCCTCAAAACCACCCTTTCCCACTTGGCCCCGCGCCAGGCACAAAAATGGCCATATGTCTGAAGATTGGTCCCAGGCCCAAAGAGCCAGCAGGGAAAACTATGCCTTGTTCTAAAGCTCTTTGGGAACCGCTTGCGTAGCCCCATACAAAGTGGGGGCTGCAGGCTTTTCTCGCGCTTTCAGCCTCAAAACCACCCTTTCCCACTTGGTGCCTCTCCAGGCCCAAATTGGCCATATATCTGGAGACTGGTCCCTTTCCCAAACAGCCAGCAGGAAAAACTATGCCTTGTTCTAAAGCTCTTTGGGAACCGCTTGCGTAGCCCCACACACCTGGGGGCTGCAGGCTTTCCTGCTGCCTTCCGCCTCAAAACCACCCTTTCCCACTTGGCGCCGTGCCAGGCACAAAAATGGCCATATATCTGGAGATTGGTTCCACGCCCAAAGAGCCAGCAGGGAAAACTATGCCTTGTTCTAAAGCTCTTTGGGAACCGCTTGCGTAGCCCCACACACCTGGGGGCTGCAGGCTTTCCTGCTGCCTTCAGCCTCAAAACCACCCTTTCCCACATGGCACTCCGCCAGGCACAAATATGGCCATATGTCTGGAAGTTGGTCCCACGCCCAAAGAGCCAGCAGGGAAAACTATGCCTTGTTCTAAAGCTCTTTGGGAACCGCTTGCGTAGCCCCACACACCTGGGGGCTGCAGGCTTTCGTGGTGCCTTCAGCCTCAAAACCACCCTTTCCCACATGGCCCCGCGCCAGGCCCAAAAATGGCCATATGTCTGGAGACTGGTCCCACGCCCAAAGAGCCAGCAGGGAAAACTATGCCTTGTTCTAAAGCTCTTTGGGAACGGCTTGCGTAGCCCCACACTCCTGGGGGCTGCAGGCTTTCCTGCTGCCTTCAGCCTCAAAACCACCCTTTCCCACATGGCGCCACGCCAGGCACAAAAATGGCCATATGTCTGGAAGTTGGTCCCACGCCCAAAGAGCCAGCAGGGAAAACTATGCCTTGTTCTAAAGCTCTTTGGGAACCGCTTGCGTAGCCCCACAGACCTGGGGGCTGCAGGCTTTCCTGCTGCCTTCAGACTCAAAACCACCCTTTCCCACTTGGCATCGTGACAGGCCCAAAAATGGCCATATTTCTGGAGACTGGTCCCTTTCCCAAAGAGCCAGCAGGGAAAACTATGCCTTGTTCTAAAGCTCTTTGGGAACCGCTTGCGTGACCCCACACACCTGGGGGCTGCAGGCTTTCCTGCTGCCTTCAGCCTCAAACCCACCTTTCCCACATGGCGTCACGCCAGGCACAAAAATGGCCATATGTCTGGAGGTTGGTCCCACGCCCAAAGAGCCAGCAGGGAAAAATATGCCTTGTTCTAAAGCTCTTTGGGAACCGCTTGCGTAGCCCCACACACCTGGGGGCTTCAGGCTTTCCTGCTCTCTTCAGCCTCAAAAGCACGCTTTCCCACTTGGCCCTGCGCCAGGCCCAAAAATGGCCATATGTCTGGAGACTGGTCCCACGCCCAAAGAGCCAGCAGGGAAAACTATGCCTTGTTCTAAAGCTCTTTGGGAATCGCTTGCGTAGCCCCACACACCTGGGGGCTGCAGACTTTCCTGCTGCCTTCAGCCTCAAAACCAACCTTTCCTACTTGGCGCTCCGCCAGGCATAAAAATGGCCATATGTCTGGAAATTGGTCCCAAGCCTAAAGAGGCAGCAGGGAAAACTATGCCTTGTTCTAAAGCTCTTTGGGAAACGCTTGCGTGGCCCCACACACCTGGGGGCTGCAGGCTTTCCTGCTGCCTTCAGCCTCAAACCCACCTTTCCCACATGGCGTCACGCCAGGCACAAAAATGGCCATATGTCTGGAGGTTGGTCCCACGCCCAAAGAGCCAGCAGGGAAAACTATGCCTTGTTCTAAAGCTCTTTGGGAACCGCCTGCGTAGCCCCACAGACCTGGGGGCTGTAGGCTTTCCTGCTGCCTTCAGCCTCAAAACCACCCTTTCCCACATGGCGCCAAGCCAGGCCCAAAAATGGCCATATGTCTGGAGACTGGTCCCCGACCAAAGAGCCAGCAGGGAAAACTATGCCTTGTTCTAAAGCTCTTTGGGAACGGCTTGCGTAGCCCCACACACCTGGGCGCTGCAGGCTTTCCTGCTGCCTTCAGACTCAAAACCACCCTTTCCCACTTGGCATCGTGACAGGCACAAAAATGGCCATATTTCTGGAGACTGGTCCCTTTCACAAAGAGCCAGCAGGGAAAACTATGCCTTGTTCTAAAGCTCTTTGGGAACCGCTTGCGTGGCCCCACACACCTGGGGGCTGCAAGCTTTCCTGCTGCCTTCCGCCTCAAACCCACCTTTCCCACATGGCGTCACGCCAGGCCCTAAAATGGCCATATGTCTGGAGGTTGGTCCCACGCCCAAAGAGCCAGCAGGGAAAACTATGCCTTGTTCTAAAGCTCTTTGGGAAACGCTTGCGTAGCCCCACACACCTGGGGGCTGCAGGCTTTCCTGCTGCCTTCAGCCTCAAAACCACCCTTTCCCACTTGGCATCACGCCAGGCCCAAAAATGGCCATATGTCTGAAGATTGGTCCCACGCCCAAAGAGGCAGCAGGGAAAACTATGCCTTGTTCTAAAGCTCTTTGGGAACCGCTTGCGTAGCCCCACACACCTGGGGGCTGCAGGCTTTCCTGCTGCCTTCAGCCTCAAAACCACCCTTTCCCACATGGCGCCACGCCAGGCACAAAAATGGCCATATGTCTGGAGTTTGGTCCCATGCCCAAAGAGCCAGCAGGGAAAACTATGCCTTGTTCTAAAGCTATTTGGGAACCTCTTGCGTAGCCCCACACACCTGGGGGCTGCAGGCTTTCCTGCTGCCTTCAGCCTCAAAACCACCCTTTCCCACTTGGCCCCGCACCAGGTCCAAAAATGGCCATATGTCTGGAGACTGGTCCCTTTCCCAAAGAGCCAGCAGGGAAAACTATGCCTTGTTCTAAAGCTATTTGGGAACGGCTTGCGTAGCCCCACACACCTGGGGGCTGCAGGCTTTCCTGCTGCCTTCAGCCTCAAAACCACCCTTTCCCACATGGCACTCCGCCAGGCATAAAAATGGCCATATGTCTGGAAGTTGGTTCCACGCCCAAAGAGCCAGCAGGGAAAACTATGCCTTGTTCTAAAGCTCTTTGGGAACCGCTTGCGTAGCCCCACACACCTGGGGGCTGCAGGCTTTCCTGCTCTCTTCAGCCTCAAAACAACCCTTTCCCACTTGGCGCTGCGCCAGGCCCAAAAATGACCATATGTCTGGAGACTGGTCCCATGCCGAAAGAGCCAGCAGGGAAAACTATGCCTTGTTCTAAAGCTCTTTGGGAACCGCTTGCGTAGCCCCACACAAACTGGGGGCTGCAGGCTTTTCTCGCGCTTTCAGCCTCAAAACCACCCTTTCCCACTTGGTGCCTCTCCAGGCCCAAATTGGCCATATATCTGGAGACTGGTCCCTTTCCCAAAGAGCCAGCAGGGAAAACTATGCCTTGTTCTAAAGCTCTTTGGGAACCGCTTGCGTCGCCCCACACACCTGGGGGCTGCAGGCTTTCCTGCTGCCTTCCGCCTCAAAACCACCCTTTCCCACTTGGCGCCGTGCCAGGCACAAAAATGGCCATATATCTGGAGATTGGTTCCACGCCCAAAGAGCCAGCAGGGAAAACTATGCCTTGTTCTAAAGCTCTTTGGGAACCGCTTGCGTAGCCCCACACACCTGGGGGCTGCAGGCTTTCCTGCTGCCTTCAGCCTCAAAACCACCCTTTCCCACATGGCACTCCGCCAGGCATAAAAATGGCCATATGTCTGGAAGTTGGTCCCACGCCCAAAGAGCCAGCAGGGAAAACTATGCCTTGTTCTAAAGCTCTTTGGGAACCGCTTGCGTAGCCCCACACACCTGGGGGCTGCAGGCTTTCCTGCTCTCTTCAGCCTCAAAACAACCCTTTCCCACTTGGCGCTGCGCCAGGCCCAAAAATGACCATATGTCTGGAGACTGGTCCCATGCCGAAAGAGCCAGCAGGGAAAACTATGCCTTGTTCTAAAGCTCTTTGGGAACCGCTTGCGTAGCCCCACACAAAGTGGGGGCTGCAGGCTTTTCTCGCGCTTTCAGCCTCAAAACCACCCTTTCCCACTTGGTGCCTCTCCAGGCCCAAATTGGCCATATATCTGGAGACTGGTCCCTTTCCCAAAGAGCCAGCAGGGAAAACTATGCCTTGTTCTAAAGCTCTTTGGGAACCGCTTGCGTAGCCCCACACACCTGGGGGCTGCAGGCTTTCCTGCTGCCTTCAGCCTCAAAACCACCCTTTCCCACATGGCACTCCGCCAGGCACAAATATGGCCATATGTCTGGAAGTTGGTCCCACGCCCAAAGAGCCAGCAGGGAAAACTATGCCTTGTTCTAAAGCTCTTTGGGAACCGCTTGCGTAGCCCCACACACCTGGGGGCTGCAGGCTTTCCTGGTGCCTTCAGCCTCAAAACCACCCTTTCCCACATGGCACTCCGCCAGGCCCAAAAATGGCCATATGTCTGGAGACTGGTCCCACGCCCAAAGAGCCAGCAGGGAAAACTATGCCTTGTTCTAAAGCTCTTTGGGAACCACTTGCGTAGCCCCACACACCTGGGGGCTGAAGGCTTTCCTGCTGCCTTCAGCCTCAAAAGAAACCTTTCGCAATTGGCGCCGCGCCAGGCACAAAAATGGCCATATATCTGGAGGTTGGTCCCACGCCCAAAGAGCCAGCAGCGAAAACTATGCCTTGTTCTAAAGCTCTTTGGGAACCGCTTGCGTAGCCCCACACACCTGGGGGCTGCAGTCTTTCCTGCTGCCTTCAGCCTCAAAACAACCCTTTCCCACTTGGCGCTGCGCCAGGCCCAAAAATGGCCATATGTCTGGAGACTGGTCCCACGCCCAAAGAGCCAGCAGGGAAAACTATGCCTTGTTCTAAAGCTCTTTGGGAACCGCTTGCGTAGCCCCACAGACCTGGGGGCTGAAGGCTTTCCTGCTGCCTTCAGCCTCAAAACCACCCTTTCCCACTTGGCTTCGCGCCAGGCCCAAAAATGGCCATATGTCAGGAGACTGGTCCCACTCCCAAAGAGCCATCAGGGAAAACTATGCCTTGTTCTAAAGCTCTTTGGGAACCGCTTGCGTAGCCCCACACACCTGGGAGCTGCAGGCTTTCCTGCTCTCCCTCAGCCTCAAAAGCACGCTTTCCCACTTGGCGCCGCGCCAGGCCCAAAAATGGCCATATGTCTGGAGACTGGTCCCACGCCCAAAGAGCCAGCAGGGAAAAATATGCCTTGTTCTAAAGCTCTTTGGGAACCGCTTGCGTAGCCCCACACAAACTGGGGGCTGCAGGCTTTTCTCGCGCTTTCAACCTCAAAACCACCCTTTCCCACTTGGCGCTGCGCCAGGCACAAAAATGGCCATATGTCTGGAGGTTGGTCCCACGCCCAAAGAGCCAGCAGCGAAAACTATGCCTTGTTCTAAAGCTCTTTGGGAACCGCTTGCGTAGCCCCACACACCTGGGGCCTGCAGTCTTTCCTGCTGCCTTCAGCCTCAAAACAACCCTTTCCCACTTGGCGCTGCGCCAGGCCCAAAAATGGCCATATGTCTGGAGACTGGTCCCACGCCCAAAGAGCCAGCAGGGAAAACTATGCCTTGTTCTAAAGCTCTTTGGGAACCGCTTGCGTAGCCCCACACACCTGGGGGCTGCAGGCTTTCCTGCTGCCTTCAGCCTCAAAACCACCCTTTCCCACATGGCACTCCGCCAGGCCCAAAAATGGCCATATGTCAGGAGACTGGTCCCACTCCCAAAGAGCCATCAGGGAAAACTATGCCTTGTTCTAAAGCTCTTTGGGAACCGCTTGCGTAGCCCCACACACCTGGGAGCTGCAGGCTTTCCTGCTCTCCCTCAGCCTCAAAAGCACGCTTTCCCACTTGGCGCCGCGCCAGGCCCAAAAATGGCCATATGTCTGGAGACTGGTCCCACGCCCAAAGAGCCAGCAGGGAAAAATATGCCTTGTTCTAAAGCTCTTTGGGAACCGCTTGCGTAGCCCCACACAAATTGGGGGCTGCAGGCTTTTCTCGCGCTTTAGACCTCAAAACCACCCTTTCCCACTTGGCGCTGCGCCAGGCACAAAAATGGCCATATGTCTGGAGGTTGGTCCCACGCCCAAAGAGCCAGCAGGGAAAACTATGTCTTGTTCTAAAGCTCTTTGGGAAACGCTTGCGTGGCCCCACACACCTGGGGGCTGCAAGCTTTCCTGCTGCCTTCCGCCTCAAACCCACCTTTCCCACATGGCGTCACGCCAGGCCCTAAAATGGCCATATGTCTGGAGGTTGGTCCCACGCCCAAAGAGCCAGCAGGGAAAACTATGCCTTGTTCTAAAGCTCTTTGGGAAACGCTTGCGTAGCCCCACACACCTGGGGGCTGCAGGCTTTCCTGCTGCCTTCAGCCTCAAAACCACCCTTTCCCACTTGGCATCACGCCAGGCCCAAAAATGGCCATATGTCTGAAGATTGGTCCCACGCCCAGAGAGGCAGCAGGGAAAACTATGCCTTGTTCTAAAGCTCTTTGGGAACCGCTTGCGTAGCCCCACACACCTGGGGGCTGCAGGCTTTCCTGCTGCCTTCAGCCTCAAAACCACCCTTTCCCACATGGCGCCACGCCAGGCACAAAAATGGCCATATGTCTGGAGTTTGGTCCCACGCCCAAAGAGCCAGCAGGGAAAACTATGCCTTGTTCTAAAGCTCTTTGGGAACCTCTTGCGTAGCCCCACACACCTGGGGGCTGCAGGCTTTCCTGCTGCCTTCAGCCTCAAAACCACCCTTTCCCACTTGGCCCCGCACCAGGTCCAAAAATGGCCATATGTCTGGAGACTGGTCCCTTTCCCAAAGAGCCAGCAGGGAAAACTATGCCTTGTTCTAAAGCTATTTGGGAACGGCTTGCGTAGCCCCACACACCTGGGGGCTGCAGGCTTTCCTGCTGCCTTCAGCCTCAAAACCACCCTTTCCCACATGGCACTCCGCCAGGCATAAAAATGGCCATATGTCTGGAAGTTGGTTCCACGCCCAAAGAGCCAGCAGGGAAAACTATGCCTTGTTCTAAAGCTCTTTGGGAACCGCTTGCGTAGCCCCACACACCTGGGGGCTGCAGGCTTTCCTGCTCTCTTCAGCCTCAAAACAACCCTTTCCCACTTGGCGCTGCGCCAGGCCCAAAAATGACCATATGTCTGGAGACTGGTCCCATGCCGAAAGAGCCAGCAGGGAAAACTATGCCTTGTTCTAAAGCTCTTTGGGAACCGCTTGCGTAGCCCCACACAAACTGGGGGCTGCAGGCTTTTCTCGCGCTTTCAGCCTCAAAACCACCCTTTCCCACTTGATGCCTCTCCAGGCCCAAATTGGCCATATATCTGGAGACTGGTCCCTTTCCCAAAGAGCCAGAAGGAAAAACTATGCCTTGTTCTAAAGCTCTTTGGGAACCGCTTGCGTAGCCCCACACACCTGGGGGCTGCAGGCTTTCCTGCTGCCTTCCGCCTCAAAACCACCCTTTCCCACTTGGCGCCGTGCCAGGCACAAAAATGGCCATATATCTGGAGATTGGTTCCACGCCCAAAGAGCCAGCAGGGAAAACTATGCCTTGTTCTAAAGCTCTTTGGGAACCGCTTGCGTAGCCCCACACACCTGGGGGCTGCAGGCTTTCCTGCTCCCTTCAGCCTCAAAACCACCCTTTCCCACATGGCACTCCGCCAGGCATAAAAATGGCCATATGTCTGGAAGTTGGTCCCACGCCCAAAGAGCCAGCAGGGAAAACTATGCCTTGTTCTAAAGCTCTTTGGGAACCGCTTGCGTAGCCCCACACACCTGGGGGCTGCAGGCTTTCCTGCTCTCTTCAGCCTCAAAACAACCCTTTCCCACTTGGCGCTGCGCCAGGCCCAAAAATGACCATATGTCTGGAGACTGGTCCCATGCCCAAAGAGCCAGCAGGGAAAACTATGCCTTGTTCTAAAGCTCTTTGGGAACCGCTTGCGTAGCCCCACACAAAGTGGGGGCTGCAGGCTTTTCTCGCGCTTTCAGCCTCAAAACCACCCTTTCCCACTTGGTGCCTCTCCAGGCCCAAATTGGCCATATATCTGGAGACTGGTCCCTTTCCCAAACAGCCAGCAGGAAAAACTATGCCTTGTTCTAAAGCTCTTTGGGAACCGCTTGCGTAGCCCCACACACCTGGGGGCTGCAGGCTTTCCTGCTGCCTTCCGCCTCAAAACCACCCTTTCCCACTTGGCGCCGTGCCAGGCACAAAAATGGCCATATATCTGGAGATTGGTTCCACGCCCAAAGAGCCAGCAGGGAAAACTATGCCTTGTTCTAAAGCTCTTTGGGAAACGCTTGCGTAGCCCCACACACCTGGGGGCTGCAGGCTTTCCTGCTGCCTTCAGCCTCAAACCCACCCTTTCCCACATGGCACTCCGCCAGGCACAAATATGGCCATATGTCTGGAAGTTGGTCCCACGCCCAAAGAGCCAGCAGGGAAAACTATGCCTTGTTCTAAAGCTCTTTGGGAACCGCTTGCGTAGCCCCACACACCTGGGGGCTGCAGGCTTTCCTGGTGCCTTCAGCCTCAAAACAACCCTTTCCAACTTGGCCCCGCGCCAGGCCCAAAAATGGCCATATGTCTGGAGACTGGTCCCACGCCCAAAGAGCCAGCAGGGAAAACTATGCCTTGTTCTAAAGCTCTTTGGGAACCGCTTACGTAGCCCCACAGACCTGGGGGCTGCAGGCTTTCCTGCTGCCTTCAGCCTCAAAACCACCCTTTCCCACATGGCACTCCGCCAGGCACAAAAATGGCCATATCTCTGGAGACTGGTCCCACGCCCAAAGAGCCAGCAGGGAAAACTATGCCTTGTTCTAAAGCTCTTTGGGAACCACTTGCGTAGCCCCACACACCTGGGGGCTGAAGGCTTTCCTGCTGCCTTCAGCCTCAAAAGAAACCTTTCGCAATTGGCGCCGCGCCAGGCACAAAAATGGCCATATATCTGGAGGTTGGTCCCACGCCCAAAGAGCCAGCAGGGAAAACTATGCCTTGTTCTAAAGCTCTTTGGGAACCGCTTGCGTAGCCCCACACACCTGGGGGCTGCAGGCTTTCCTGCTGCCTTCAGCCTCAAAACCACCCTTTCCCACTTGGCTTCGCGCCAGGCCCAAAAATGGCCATATGTCAGGAGACTGGTCCCACTCCCAAAGAGCCATCAGGGAAAACTATGCCTTGTTCTAAAGCTCTTTGGGAACCGCTTGCGTAGCCCCACACACCTGGGAGCTGCAGGCTTTCCTGCTCTCCCTCAGCCTCAAAAGCACGCTTTCCCACTTGGCGCCGCGCCAGGCCCAAAAATGGCCATATGTCTGGAGACTGGTCCCACGCCCAAAGAGCCAGCAGGGAAAAATATGCCTTGTTCTAAAGCTCTTTGGGAACCGCTTGCGTAGCCCCACACAAACTGGGGGCTGCAGGCTTTTCTCGCGCTTTCAACCTCAAAACCACCCTTTCCCACTTGGCGCTGCGCCAGGCACAAAAATGGCCATATGTCTGGAGGTTGGTCCCACGCCCAAAGAGCCAGCAGCGAAAACTATGCCTTGTTCTAAAGCTCTTTGGGAACCGCTTGCGTAGCCCCACACACCTGGGGGCTGCAGTCTTTCCTGCTGCCTTCAGCCTCAAAACAACCCTTTCCCACTTGGCGCTGCGCCAGGCCCAAAAATGGCCATATGTCTGGAGACTGGTCCCACGCCCAAAGAGCCAGCAGGGAAAACTATGCCTTGTTCTAAAGCTCTTTGGGAACCGCTTGCGTAGCCCCACAGACCTGGGGGCTGCAGGCTTTCCTGCTGCCTTCAGCCTCAAAACCACCCTTTCCCACATGGCACTGCGCCAGGCCCAAAAATGGCCATATGTCAGGAGACTGGTCCCACTCCCAAAGAGCCATCAGGGAAAACTATGCCTTGTTCTAAAGCTCTTTGGGAACCGCTTGCGTAGCCCCACACACCTGGGAGCTGCAGGCTTTCCTGCTCTCCCTCAGCCTCAAAAGCACGCTTTCCCACTTGGCGCCGCGCCAGGCCCAAAAATGGCCATATGTCTGGAGACTGGTCCCACGCCCAAAGAGCCAGCAGGGAAAAATATGCCTTGTTCTAAAGCTCTTTGGGAACCGCTTGCGTAGCCCCACAGACCTGGGGGCTGCAGGCTTTCCTGCTGCCTTCAGCCTCAAAACCACCCTTTCCCACTTGGCCCCACGCCAGGCACAAAAATGGCCATATGTCTGGAGGTTGGTCCCACGCCCAAAGAGCCAGCAGGGAAAACTATGCCCTGTTCTGAAGCTCTTTGGGAACCGCTTGCGTAGCCCCACAGACCTGGGGGCTGCAGGCTTTCCTGCTGACTTCAGCCTCAAAACCACCCTTTCCCACTTGGTGCCTCTCCAGGCTCAAATTGGCCATATATCTGGAGACTGGTCCCTTTCCCAAACAGCCAGCAGGGAAAACTATGCCTTGTTCTAAAGCTCTTTGGGAACGGCTTGCGTAGCCCCAGAGACGTGGGGGCTGCAGGCTTTCCTGCTGCCTTCAGCCTCAAAACCACCCTTTCCCACGTGGCGCCGTGCCAGGCACAAAAATGGCCATATATCTGGAGATTGGTCCCACGCCCAAAGAGCCAGCAGTGAAAACTATGCCTTGTTCTAAAGCTCTTTGGGAACCGCTTGCATAGCCCCACACACCTGGGGGCTGCAGGCTTTCCTGCTGCCTTCAACCTCAAAACCACCCTTTCCCACTTGGCGCTGCGCCAGGCACAAAAATGGGCATATGTCAGGAGGTTGGTCCCACGCCCAAAGAGCCAGCAGGGAAAACTATGCCTTGTTCTAAAGCTCTTTGGGAACGGCTTGCGTAGCCCCACACACCTGGGGGCTGCAGGCTTTCCTGCTGCCTTCAACCTCAAAAGCACACCCTTTTCCACATGGCGTCACGCCAGGCACAAAAATGGCCATATGTCTGGAGACTGGTCCCACGCCCAAAGAGCCAGCAGGGAAAACTATGCCTTGTTCTAAAGCTCTTTGGGAACCCCTTGCGTGGCCCCACAGACCTGCGGGCTGCAGGCTTTCCTGCTGCCTTCAGCCTCAAACCCACCCTTTCCCACTTGCCATCGTGACAGGACCAAAAATGGCCATATTTCTGGAGACTGGTCCCTTTCCCAAAGAGCCAGCAGGGAAAACTATGCCTTGTTCTAAAGCTCTTTGGGAACCGCTTGCGTGGCCCCACACACCTACGGGCTGCAGGCTTTCCTGCTGCCTTCAGCCTCAAAAGAACCCTTTCCCACTTGGCGCCGCGCCAGGCCCAAAAATGGCCATATGTCTGAAGATTGGTCCCACGCCGAAAGAGACAGCAGGGAAAAATATGCCTTGTTCTAAAGGTCTTTGGGAACCACTTGCGTAGCCCCACACACCTGGGGGCTGCAGGCTTTCCTGCTCTCTTCAGCCTCAAAAGCACGCTTTCCCACTTGGCGCCGCGCCAGGCCCAAAAATGGCCATATGTCTGGAGACTGGTACCACACCCAAAGAGCCAGCAGGAAAAACTATGCCTTGTTCTAAAGCTCTATGGGAATCGCTTGCGTAGCCCCACACACCTGGGGGCTGCAGGCTTTCCTGCTGCCTTCAGCCTCAAAACCACCCTTTCCCACCTGGCGCTCCGCCAGGCATAAAAATGGCCATATGTCTGGAGGTTGGTCCCACGCCCAAAGAGCCAGCAGGGAAAACTATGCCTTGTTCTAAAGCTCTTTGGGAACCGCTTGCGTAGCCCCACACACCTGGGGGCTGCAGGCTTTCCTGGTGCCTTCAGCCTCAAAAGAAACCTTTCCAACTTGGCCCCGCGCCAGGCCCAAAAATGGCCATATGTCTGCAGACTGGTCCCACGCCCAAAGAGCCAGCAGGGAAAACTATGCCTTGTTCTAAAGCTCTTTGGGAACCGCTTACGTAGCCCCACACACCTGGGGGCTGCAGGCTTTCCTGCTGCCTTCAGCCTCAAAACCACCCTTTCCCACATGGCACTCCGCCAGGCACAAAAATGGCCATATCTCTGGAGACTGGTCCCACGCCCAAAGAGCCAGCAGGGAAAAATATGCCTTGTTCTAAAGCTCTTTGGGAACCACTTGCATAGGCCCACACACCTGGGGGCTGAAGGCTTTCCTGCTGCCTTCAGCCTCAAAAGAAACCTTTCGCAATTGGCGCCGCGCCAGGCACAAAAATGGCCATATATCTGGAGGTTGGTCCCATTCCCAAAGAGCCAGCAGGGAAAACTATGCCTTCTTCTACAGCTCTTTGGGAACCGCTTGCGTAGCCCCACAGACCTGGGGGCTGCAGGCTTTCCTGCTGCCTTCAGCCTCAAAACCACCCTTTTCCACATGGTCCCGCGCCAGGCACAAAAATGGCCATATGTCTGGAGACTGGTCCCACGCCCAAAGAGCCAGCAGGGAAAACTATGCCCTGTTCTAAAGCTCTTTGGGAACCGCTTGCGTAGCCCCACACACCTGGGGGCTGCAGGCTTTCCTGCTGACTTCAGCCTCAAAACCACCCTTTCCCACTTGGCGCTGCGCCAGGCACAAAAATGGGCATATGTCAGGAGGTTGGTCCCACGCCCAAAGAGCCAGCAGGGAAAACTATGTCTTGTTCTAAAGCTCTTTTGGAACCGCTTGCGTAGCCTCACACACCTGGGGGCTGCAGGCTTTCCTGCTGCCTTCAGCCGCAAAACCACCCTTTCCCACTTGGCCCCGCGCCAGGCCCAAAAATGGCCATATGTCTGGAGACTGGTCCCATGCCCAAAGAGCCAGCAGGGAAAACTATGCCTTGTTCTAAAGCTCTTTGGGAACCGCTTGCGTAGCCCCACACACCTGGGGGCTGCAGGCTTTCCTGCTGCCTTCAACCTCAAAAGCACCCTTTTTCACATGGCGTCACGCCAGGCACAAAAATGGCCATATGTCTGGAGGCTGGTCCCTCGCCCAAAGAGCCAGCAGGGAAAACTATGCCTTGTTCTAAAGCTCTTTGGGAACCGCTTGCGTAGCCCCACACACCTGGGGGCTGCAGGCTTTCCTGCTGCCTTCAGCCTCAAAAGAAACCTTTCCCACGTGGCGCCGCGCCAGGCCCAAAAATGGCCATATGTCTGGAGACTGGTCCCACGCCCAAAGAGCCAGCAGGGAAAAATATGCCTTGTTCTAAAGCTCTTTGGGAACCGCTTGCGTAGCCCCACACAAACTGGGGGCTGCAGGCTTTTCTCGCGCTTTCAACCTCAAAACCACCCTTTCCCACTTGGCGCTGCGCCAGGCACAAAAATGGCCATATGTCTGGAGGTTGGTCCCACGCCCAAAGAGCCAGCAGGGAAAACTATGCCTTGTTCTAAAGCTCTTTGGGAACCGCTTGCGTAGCCCCACAGACCTGGGGGCTGCAGGCTTTCCTGCTGCCTTCAGCCTCAAAAACACCCTTTCCCACTTGGCTTCGCGCCAGGCCCAAAAATGGCCATATGTCAGGAGACTGGTCCCACTCCCAAAGAGCCATCAGGGAAAACTATGCCTTGTTCTAAAGCTCTTTGGGAACCGCTTGCGTAGCCCCACACACCTGGGAGCTGCAGGCTTTCCTGCTCTCCCTCAGCCTCAAAAGCACGCTTTCCCACTTGGCGCCGCGCCAGGCCCAAAAATGGCCATATGTCTGGAGACTGGTCCCACGCCCAAAGAGCCAGCAGGGAAAAATATGCCTTGTTCTAAAGCTCTTTGGGAACCGCTTGCGTAGCCCCACACAAACTGGGGGCTGCAGGCTTTTCTCGCGCTTTCAACCTCAAAACCACCCTTTCCCACTTGGCGCTGCGCCAGGCACAAAAATGGCCATATGTCTGGAGGTTGGTCCCACGCCCAAAGAGCCAGCAGGGAAAACTATGTCTTGTTCTAAAGCTCTTTGGGAACCGCTTGCGTAGCCCCACAGACCTGGGGGCTGCAGGCTTTCCTGCTGCCTTCAGCCTCAAAACCACCCTTTCCCACTTGGCGCTGCGCCAGGCCCAAAAATGGCCATATGTCTGGAGACTGGTCCCACGCCCAAAGAGCCAGCAGGGAAAACTATGCCTTCTTCTAAAGCTCTTTGGGAACCGCTTGCGTAGCCCCACAGACCTGGGGGCTGCAGGCTTTCCTGCTGCCTTCAGCCTCAAAACCACCCTTTTCCACATGGTGCCACGCCAGGCACAAAAATGGCCATATGTCTGGAGGTTGGTCCCACGCCCAAAGAGCCAGCAGGGAAAACTATGCCCTGTTCTGAAGCTCTTTGGGAACCGCTTGCGTAGCCCCACAGACCTGGGGGCTGCAGGCTTTCCTGCTGACTTCAGCCTCAAAACCACCCTTTCCCACTTGGTGCCTCTCCAGGCTCAAATTGGCCATATATCTGGAGACTGGTCCCTTTCCCAAACAGCCAGCAGGGAAAACTATGCCTTGTTCTAAAGCTCTTTGGGAACGGCTTGCGTAGCCCCAGAGACGTGGGGGCTGCAGGCTTTCCTGCTGCCTTCAGCCTCAAAACCACCCTTTCCCACATGGCGCCGTGCCAGGCACAAAAATGGCCATATATCTGGAGATTGGTCCCACGCCCAAAGAGCCAGCAGTGAAAACTATGCCTTGTTCTAAAGCTCTTTGGGAACCGCTTGCATAGCCCCACACACCTGGGGGCTGCAGGCTTTCCTGCTGCCTTCAACCTCAAAACCACCCTTTCCCACTTGGCGCTGCGCCAGGCACAAAAATGGGCATATGTCAGGAGGTTGGTCCCACGCCCAAAGAGCCAGCAGGGAAAACTATGCCTTGTTCTAAAGCTCTTTGGGAACGGCTTGCGTAGCCCCACACACCTGGGGGCTGCAGGCTTTCCTGCTGCCTTCAACCTCAAAAGCACACCCTTTTCCACATGGCGTCACGCCAGGCCCAAAAATGGCCATATGTCTGGAGACTGGTCCCACGCCCAAAGAGCCAGCAGGGAAAACTATGCCTTGTTCTAAAGCTCTTTGGGAACCGCTTGCGTGGCCCCACAGACCTGCGGGCTGCAGGCTTTCCTGCTGCCTTCAGCCTCAAACCCACCCTTTCCCACTTGCCATCGTGACAGGACCAAAAATGGCCATATTTCTGGAGACTGGTCCCTTTCCCAAAGAGCCAGCAGGGAAAACTATGCCTTGTTCTAAAGCTCTTTGGGAACCGCTTGCGTGGCCCCACACACCTACGGGCTGCAGGCTTTCCTGCTGCCTTCAGCCTCAAAAGAACCCTTTCCCACTTGGCGCCGCGCCAGGCCCAAAAATGGCCATATGTCTGAAGATTGGTCCCACGCCGAAAGAGACAGCAGGGAAAAATATGCCTTGTTCTAAAGGTCTTTGGGAACCACTTGCGTAGCCCCACACACCTGGGGGCTGCAGGCTTTCCTGCTGCCTTCAGCCTCAAAACCACCCTTTCCCACTTGGCGCCGCGCCAGGCCCAAAAATGGCCATATGTCTGGAGACTGGTACCACACCCAAAGAGCCAGCAGGAAAAACTATGCCTTGTTCTAAAGCTCTATGGGAATCGCTTGCGTAGCCCCACACACCTGGGGGCTGCAGGCTTTCCTGCTGCCTTCAGCCTCAAAACCACCCTTTCCCACCTGGCGCTCCGCCAGGCATAAAAATGGCCATATGTCTGGAGGTTGGTCCCACGCCCAAACAGCCAGCAGGGAAAACTATGCCTTGTTCTAAAGCTCTTTGGGAACCGCTTGCGTAGCCCCAGAGACGTGGGGGCTGCAGGCTTTCCTGCTGCCTTCAGACTCAAAACCACCCTTTCCCACATGGCGCCGTGCCAGGCACAAAAATGGCCATATATCTGGAGATTGGTCCCACGCCCAAAGAGCCAGCAGTGAAAACTATGCCTTGTTCTAAAGCTCTTTGGGAACCGCTTGCATAGCCCCACACACCTGGGGGCTGCAGGCTTTCCTGCTGCCTTCAACCTCAAAACCACCCTTTCCCACTTGGCGCTGCGCCAGGCACAAAAATGGGCATATGTCAGGAGGTTGGTCCCACGCCCAAAGAGCCAGCAGGGAAAACTATGCCTTGTTCTAAAGCTCTTTGGGAACGGCTTGCGTAGCCCCACACACCTGGGGGCTGCAGGCTTTCCTGCTGCCTTCAACCTCAAAAGCACACCCTTTTCCACATGGCGTCACGCCAGGCACAAAAATGGCCATATGTCTGGAGACTGGTCCCACGCCCAAAGAGCCAGCAGGGAAAACTATGCCTTGTTCTAAAGCTCTTTGGGAACCGCTTGCGTGGCCCCACAGACCTGCGGGCTGCAGGCTTTCCTGCTGCCTTCAGCCTCAAACCCACCCTTTCCCACTTGCCATCGTGACAGGACCAAAAATGGCCATATGTCTGGAGATTGGTCCCTTTCCCAAAGAGCCAGCAGGGAAAACTATGCCTTGTTCTAAAGCTCTTTGGGAACCGCTTGCGTGGCCCCACACACCTACGGGCTGCAGGCTTTTCTCGCGCTTTCAACCTCAAAACCACCCTTTCCCACTTGGCGCTGCGCCAGGCACAAAAATGGCCATATGTCTGGAGGTTGGTCCCACGCCCAAAGAGCCAGCAGGGAAAACTATGCCTTGTTCTAAAGCTCTTTGGGAACCGCTTGCGTAGCCCCACAGACCTGGGGGCTGCAGGCTTTCCTGCTGCCTTCAGCCTCAAAAACACCCTTTCCCACTTGGCTTCGCGCCAGGCCCAAAAATGGCCATATGTCAGGAGACTGGTCCCACTCCCAAAGAGCCATCAGGGAAAACTATGCCTTGTTCTAAAGCTCTTTGGGAACCGCTTGCGTAGCCCCACACACCTGGGAGCTGCAGGCTTTCCTGCTCTCCCTCAGCCTCAAAAGCACGCTTTCCCACTTGGCGCCGCGCCAGGCCCAAAAATGGCCATATGTCTGGAGACTGGTCCCACGCCCAAAGAGCCAGCAGGGAAAAATATGCCTTGTTCTAAAGCTCTTTGGGAACCGCTTGCGTGGCCCCACAGACCTGCGGGCTGCAGGCTTTCCTGCTGCCTTCAGCCTCAAACCCACCCTTTCCCACTTGCCATCGTGACAGGACCAAAAATGGCCATATGTCTGGAGATTGGTCCCTTTCCCAAAGAGCCAGCAGGGAAAACTATGCCTTGTTCTAAAGCTCTTTGGGAACCGCTTGCGTGGCCCCACACACCTACGGGCTGCAGGCTTTTCTCGCGCTTTCAACCTCAAAACCACCCTTTCCCACTTGGCGCTGCGCCAGGCACAAAAATGGCCATATGTCTGGAGGTTGGTCCCACGCCCAAAGAGCCAGCAGGGAAAACTATGCCTTGTTCTAAAGCTCTTTGGGAACCGCTTGCGTAGCCCCACAGACCTGGGGGCTGCAGGCTTTCCTGCTGCCTTCAGCCTCAAAAACACCCTTTCCCACTTGGCTTCGCGCCAGGCCCAAAAATGGCCATATGTCAGGAGACTGGTCCCACTCCCAAAGAGCCATCAGGGAAAACTATGCCTTGTTCTAAAGCTCTTTGGGAACCGCTTGCGTAGCCCCACACACCTGGGAGCTGCAGGCTTTCCTGCTCTCCCTCAGCCTCAAAAGCACGCTTTCCCACTTGGCGCCGCGCCAGGCCCAAAAATGGCCATATGTCTGGAGACTGGTCCCACGCCCAAAGAGCCAGCAGGGAAAAATATGCCTTGTTCTAAAGCTCTTTGGGAACCGCTTGCGTAGCCCCACACAAACTGGGGGCTGCAGGCTTTTCTCGCGCTTTCAACCTCAAAACCACCCTTTCCCACTTGGCGCTGCGCCAGGCACAAAAATGGCCATATGTCTGGAGGTTGGTCCCACGCCCAAAGAGCCAGCAGGGAAAACTATGTCTTGTTCTAAAGCTCTTTGGGAACCGCTTGCGTAGCCCCACAGACCTGGGGGCTGCAGGCTTTCCTGCTGCCTTCAGCCTCAAAACCACCCTTTCCCACTTGGCGCTGCGCCAGGCCCAAAAATGGCCATATGTCTGGAGCTTGTCCCACGCCCAAAGAGCCAGCAGGGAAAACTATGCCTTCTTCTAAAGCTCTTTGGGAACCGCTTGCGTAGCCCCACAGACCTGGGGGCTGCAGGCTTTCCTGCTGCCTTCAGCCTCAAAACCACCCTTTTCCACATGGTGCCACGCCAGGCACAAAAATGGCCATATGTCTGGAGGTTGGTGCCACGCCCAAAGAGCCAGCAGGGAAAACTATGCCCTGTTCTGAAGCTCTTTGGGAACCGCTTGCGTAGCCCCACAGACCTGGGGGCTGCAGGCTTTCCTGCTGACTTCAGCCTCAAAACCACCCTTTCCCACTTGGTGCCTCTCCAGGCTCAAATTGGCCATATATCTGGAGACTGGTCCCTTTCCCAAACAGCCAGCAGGGAAAACTATGCCTTGTTCTAAAGCTCTTTGGGAACCGCTTGCGTAGCCCCAGAGACGTGGGGGCTGCAGGCTTTCCTGCTGCCTTCAGCCTCAAAACCACCCTTTCCCACATGGCGCCGTGCCAGGCACAAAAATGGCCATATATCTGGAGATTGGTCCCACGCCCAAAGAGCCAGCAGTGAAAACTATGCCTTGTTCTAAAGCTCTTTGGGAACCGCTTGCATAGCCCCACACACCTGGGGGCTGCAGGCTTTCCTGCTGCCTTCAACCTCAAAACCACCCTTTCCCACTTGGCGCTGCGCCAGGCACAAAAATGGGCATATGTCAGGAGGTTGGTCCCACGCCCAAAGAGCCAGCAGGGAAAACTATGCCTTGTTCTAAAGCTCTTTGGGAACGGCTTGCGTAGCCCCACACACCTGGGGGCTGCAGGCTTTCCTGCTGCCTTCAACCTCAAAAGCACACCCTTTTCCACATGGCGTCACGCCAGGCCCAAAAATGGCCATATGTCTGGAGACTGGTCCCACGCCCAAAGAGCCAGCAGGGAAAACTATGCCTTGTTCTAAAGCTCTTTGGGAACCGCTTGCGTGGCCCCACAGACCTGCGGGCTGCAGGCTTTCCTGCTGCCTTCAGCCTCAAACCCACCCTTTCCCACTTGCCATCGTGACAGGACCAAAAATGGCCATATTTCTGGAGACTGGTCCCACGCCCAAAGAGCCAGCAGGGAAAACTATGCCTTGTTCTAAAGCTCTTTGGGAACCGCTTGCGTGGCCCCACACACCTACGGGCTGCAGGCTTTCCTGCTGCCTTCAGCCTCAAAAGAACCCTTTCCCACTTGGCGCCGCGCCAGGCCCAAAAATGGCCATATGTCTGAAGATTGGTCCCACGCCGAAAGAGACAGCAGGGAAAAATATGCCTTGTTCTAAAGGTCTTTGGGAACCACTTGCGTAGCCCCACACACCTGGGGGCTGCAGGCTTTCCTGCTGCCTTCAGCCTCAAAACCACCCTTTCCCACTTGGCGCCGCGCCAGGCCCAAAAATGGCCATATGTCTGGAGGTTGGTCCCACGCCCAAACAGCCAGCAGGGAAAACTATGCCTTGTTCTAAAGCTCTTTGGGAACCGCTTGCGTAGCCCCAGAGACGTGGGGGCTGCAGGCTTTCCTGCTGCCTTCAGCCTCAAAACCACCCTTTCCCACATGGCGCCGTGCCAGGCACAAAAATGGCCATATATCTGGAGATTGGTCCCACGCCCAAAGAGCCAGCAGGGAAAACTATGCCTTGTTCTAAAGCTCTTTGGGAACGGCTTGCGTAGCCCCACACACCTGGGGGCTGCAGGCTTTCCTGCTGCCTTCAACCTCAAAAGCACACCCTTTTCCACATGGCGTCACGCCAGGCACAAAAATGGCCATATGTCTGGAGACTGGTCCCACGCCCAAAGAGCCAGCAGGGAAAACTATGCCTTGTTCTAAAGCTCTTTGGGAACCGCTTGCGTGGCCCCACAGACCTGCGGGCTGCAGGCTTTCCTGCTGCCTTCAGCCTCAAACCCACCCTTTCCCACTTGCCATCGTGACAGGACCAAAAATGGCCATATTTCTGGAGACTGGTCCCTTTCCCAAAGAGCCAGCAGGGAAAACTATGCCTTGTTCTAAAGCTCTTTGGGAACCGCTTGCGTGGCCCCACACACCTACGGGCTGCAGGCTTTCCTGCTGCCTTCAGCCTCAAAAGAACCCTTTCCCACTTGGCGCCGCGCCAGGCCCAAAAATGGCCATATGTCTGAAGATTGGTCCCACGCCGAAAGAGACAGCAGGGAAAAATATGCCTTGTTCTAAAGGTCTTTGGGAACCACTTGCGTAGCCCCACACACCTGGGGGCTGCAGGCTTTCCTGCTGCCTTCAGCCTCAAAACCACCCTTTCCCACTTGGCGCCGCGCCAGGCCCAAAAATGGCCATATGTCTGGAGACTGGTACCACACCCAAAGAGCCAGCAGGAAAAACTATGCCTTGTTCTAAAGCTCTATGGGAATCGCTTGCGTAGCCCCACACACCTGGGGGCTGCAGGCTTTCCTGCTGCCTTCAGCCTCAAAACCACCCTTTCCCACCTGGCGCTCCGCCAGGCATAAAAATGGCCATATGTCTGGAGGTTGGTCCCACGCCCAAAGAGCCAGCAGGGAAAACTATGCCTTGTTCTAAAGCTCTTTGGGAACCGCTTGCGTAGCCCCACAGACCTGGGGGCTGCAGGCTTTCCTGGTGCCTTCAGCCTCAAAAGAAACCTTTCCAACTTGGCCCCGCGCCAGGCCCAAAAATGGCCATATGTCTGCAGACTGGTCCCACGCCCAAAGAGCCAGCAGGGAAAACTATGCCTTGTTCTAAAGCTCTTTGGGAACCGCTTACGTAGCCCCACACACCTGGGGGCTGCAGGCTTTCCTGCTGCCTTCAGCCTCAAAACCACCCTTTCCCTCATGGCACTCCGCCAGGCACAAAAATGGCCATATCTCTGGAGACTGGTCCCACGCCCAAAGAGCCAGCAGGGAAAAATATGCCTTGTTCTAAAGCTCTTTGGGAACCACTTGCATAGGCCCACACACCTGGGGGCTGAAGGCTTTCCTGCTGCCTTCAGCCTCAAAAGAAACCTTTCGCAATTGGCGCCGCGCCAGGCACAAAAATGGCCATATATCTGGAGGTTGGTCCCATTCCCAAAGAGCCAGCAGGGAAAACTATGCCTTCTTCTAAAGCTCTTTGGGAACCGCTTGCGTAGCCCCACAGACCTGGGGGCTGCAGGCTTTCCTGCTGCCTTCAGCCTCAAAACCACCCTTTTCCACATGGTCCCGCGCCAGGCACAAAAATGGCCATATGTCTGGAGACTGGTCCCACGCCCAAAGAGCCAGCAGGGAAAACTATGCCCTGTTCTAAAGCTCTTTGGGAACCGCTTGCGTAGCCCCACACACCTGGGGGCTGCAGGCTTTCCTGCTGACTTCAGCCTCAAAACCACCCTTTCCCACTTGGCGCTGCGCCAGGCACAAAAATGGGCATATGTCAGGAGGTTGGTCCCACGCCCAAAGAGCCAGCAGGGAAAACTATGTCTTGTTCTAAAGCTCTTTTGGAACCGCTTGCGTAGCCTCACACACCTGGGGGCTGCAGGCTTTCCTGCTGCCTTCAGCCTCAAAACCACCCTTTCCCACTTGGCCCCGCGCCAGGCCCAAAAATGGCCATATGTCTGGAGACTGGTCCCATGCCCAAAGAGCCAGCAGGGAAAACTATGCCTTGTTCTAAAGCTCTTTGGGAACCGCTTGCGTAGCCCCACACACCTGGGGGCTGCAGGCTTTCCTGCTGCCTTCAACCTCAAAAGCACCCTTTTTCACATGGCGTCACGCCAGGCACAAAAATGACCATATGTCTGGAGGCTGGTCCCTCGCCCAAAGAGCCAGCAGGGAAAACTATGCCTTGTTCTAAAGCTCTTTGGGAACCGCTTGCGTAGCCCCACACACCTGGGGGCTGCAGGCTTTCCTGCTGCCTTCAGCCTCAAAAGAACCCTTTCCCACTTGGCGCCGCGCCAGGCCCAAAAATGGCCATATGTCTGAAGATTGGTCCCACGCCCAAAGAGCCAGCAGGGAAAACTATGCCTTGTTCTAAAGGTCTTTGGGAACCACTTGCGTAGCCCCACACACCTGGGGGCTGCAGGCTTTCCTGCTCTCTTCAGCCTCAAAAGCACGCTTTCCCACTTGGCGCCGCGCCAGGCCCAAAAATGGCCATATGTCTGGAGACTGGTCCCACGCCCAAAGAGCCAGCAGGAAAAACTATGCCTTGTTCTAAAGCTCTTTGGGAATCGCTTGCGTAGCCCCACACACCTGGGGGCTGCAGGCTTTCCTGCTGCCGTCAGCCTCAAAACCACCCTTTCCTACTTGGCGCTCCGCCAGGCATAAAAATGGCCATATGTCTGGAGATTGGTCCCACGCCCAAAGAGCCAGCAGGGAAAACTATGCCTTGTTCTAAAGCTCTTTGGGAACCGCTTGCGTAGCCCCACAGACCTGGGGGCTGCAGGCTTTCCTGCTGCCTTCAGCCTCAAAACAACCCTTTCCCACTTGGCGCTGCGCCAGGCCCAAAAATGGCCATATGTCTGGAGACTGGTCCCTTTCCCAAACAGCCAGCAGGAAAAACTATGCCTTGTTCTAAAGCTCTTTGGGAACAGCTTGCGTAGCCCCACAGACCTGGGGGCTGCAGGCTTTCCTGCTGCCTTCCGCCTCAAAACCACCCTTTCCCACTTGGCGCCGTGCCAGGCACAAAAATGGCCATATATCTGGAGATTGGTTCCACGCCCAAAGAGCCAGCAGGGAAAACTATGCCTTGTTCTAAAGCTCTTTGGGAACCGCTTGCGTAGCCCCACACACCTGGGGGCTGCAGGCTTTCCTGCTGCCTTCAGCCTCAAAACCACCCTTTCCCACATGGCACTCCGCCAGGCACAAATATGGCCATATGTCTGGAGACTGGTCCCACGCCCAAAGAGCCAGCAGGGAAAACTATGCCTTGTTCTAAAGCTCTTTGGGAACCGCTTGCGTAGCCCCACACACCTGGGGGCTGCAGGCTTTCCTGGTGCCTTCAGCCTCAAAACAACCCTTTCCAACTTGGCCCCGCGCCAGGCCCAAAAATGGCCATATGTCTGGAGACTGGTCCCACGCCCAAAGAGCCAGCAGGGAAAACTATGCCTTGTTCTAAAGCTCTTTGGGAACCGCTTACGTAGCCCCACAGACCTGGGGGCTGCAGGCTTTCCTGCTGCCTTCAGCCTCAAAACCACCCTTTCCCACATGGCACTCCGGCAGGCACAAAAATGGCCATATCTCTGGAGACTGGTCCCACGCCCAAAGAGCCAGCAGGGAAAACTATGCCTTGTTCTAAAGCTCTTTGGGAACCACTTGCGTAGCCCCACACACCTGGGGGCTGAAGGCTTTCCTGCTGCCTTCAGCCTCAAAAGAAACCTTTCGAAATTGGCGCCGCGCCAGGCACAAAAATGGCCATATATCTGGAGGTTGGTCCCACGCCCAAAGAGCCAGCAGCGAAAACTATGCCTTGTTCTAAAGCTCTTTGGGAACCGCTTGCGTAGCCCCACACACCTGGGGGCTGCAGACTTTCCTGCTGCCTTCAGCCTCAAAACAACCCTTTCCCACTTGGCGCTGCGCCAGGCCCAAAAATGGCCATATGTCTGGAGACTGGTCCCACGCCCAAAGAGCCAGCAGGGAAAACTATGCCTTGTTCTAAAGCTCTTTGGGAACCGCTTGTGTAGCCCCACAGACCTGGGGGCTGCAGGCTTTCCTGCTGCCTTCAGCCTCAAAACCACCCTTTCCCACTTGGCGCTGCGCCAGGCCCAAAAATGGCCATATGTCAGGAGACTGGTCCCACTCCCAAAGAGCCATCAGGGAAAACTATGCCTTGTTCTAAAGCTCTTTGGGAACCGGTTGCGTAGCCCCACACACCTGGGAGCTTCAGGCTTTCCTGCTCTCCCTCAGCCTCAAAAGCACGCTTTCCCACTTGGCGCCGCGCCAGGCCCAAAAATGGCCATATGTCTGGAGACTGGTCCCACGCCCAAAAAGCCAGCAGGGAAAAATATGCCTTGTTCTAAAGCTCTTTGGGAACCGCTTGCGTAGCCCCACACAAACTGGGGGCTGCAGGCTTTTTTCGCGCTTTCAACCTCAAAACCACCCTTTCCCACTTGGCGCCGCGCCAGGCACAAAAATGGCCATATGTCTGGAGGTTGGTCCCACGCCCAAAGAGCCAGCAGGGAAAACTATGTCTTGTTCTAAAGCTCTTTGGGAACCGCTTGCGTAGCCCCACAGACCTGGGGGCTGCAGGCTTTCCTGCTGCCTTCAGCCTCAAAACCACCCTTTCCCACATGGCACTCCGCCAGGCCCAAAAATGGCCATATGTCTGGAGCTTGTCCCACGCCCAAAGAGCCAGCAGGGAAAACTATGCCTTCTTCTAAAGCTCTTTGGGAACCGCTTGCGTAGCCCCACAGACCTGGGGGCTGCAGGCTTTCCTGCTGCCTTCAGCCTCAAAACCACCCTTTTCCACATGGTGCCACGCCAGGCACAAAAATGGCCATATGTCTGGAGGTTGGTCCCACGCCCAAAGAGCCAGCAGGGAAAACTATGCCTTGTTCTAAAGCTCTTTGGGAACCGCTTGCGTAGCCCCACAGACCTGGGGGCTGCAGGCTTTCCTGCTGACTTCAGCCTCAAAACCACCCTTTCCCACTTGGTGCCTCTCCAGGCTCAAATTGGCCATATATCTGGAGACTGGTCCCTTTCCCAAACAGCCAGCAGGGAAAACTATGCCTTGTTCTAAAGCTCTTTGGGAACCGCTTGCGTAGACCCAGAGACGTGGGGGCTGCAGGCTTTCCTGCTGCCTTCAGCCTCAAAACCACCCTTTCCCACATGGCGCCACGCCAGGCCCAAAAATGGCCATATGTCTGGAGATTGGTCCCACGCCGAAAGAGACAGCAGGGAAAACTATGCCTTGTTCTAAAGCTCTTTGGGAACCTCTTTCATAGCCCCACACACCTGGGGGCTGCAGGCTTTCCTGCTGCCTTCAGCCTCAAAACCACCCTTTCCCACTTGGCCCCGCGCCAGGCCCAAAAATGGCCATATGTCTGGAGACTGGTCCCATTCCCAAAGAGCCAGCAGGGAAAACTATGCCTTGTTCTAAAGCTCTTTGGGAACCGCTTGCGTAGCCCCACAGACCTGGGGGCTGCAGGCTTTCCTGCTCTCTTCAGCCTCAAAACCACCCTTTCCCACTTGGCGCCATGCCAGGCCCAAAAATGGCCATATGTCTGGAGGTTGGTCCCACGCCTAAAGAGCCAGCAGGGAAAACTATGCCTTGTTCTAAAGCTCTTTGGGAACCGCTTGCGTAGCCCCACACACCTGGGGGCTGCAGGCTTTCCTGCTGCCTTCAGCCTCAAAACAACCCTTTCCCACATGGTGCCACGCCAGGCACAAAAATGGCCATATATCTGGAGATTGGTTCCACGCCCAAAGAGCCAGCAGGGAAAACTATGCCTTGTTCTAAAGCTCTTTGGGAACCGCTTGCGTAGGCCCACACACCTGTGGGCTGCAGGCTTTCCTGCTGCCTTCAGCCTCAAAACCACCCTTTCCCACATGGCACTCCGCCAGGCACAAAAATGGCCATATGTCTGGAAGTTGGTCCCACGCCCAAAGAGCCAGCAGGGAAAACTATGCCTTGTTCTAAAGCTCTTTGGGAACCGCTTGTGTAGCCCCACACACCTGGGGGCTGCAGGCTTTCCTGCTCTCTTCAGCCTCAAAACAACCCTTTCCCACTTGGCGCTGCGCCAGGCCCAAAAATGACCATATGTCTGGAGACTGGTCCCATGCCCAAAGAGCCAGCAGGGAAAACTATGCCTTGTTCTAAAGCTCTTTGGGAACCGCTTGCGTAGCCCCACACACCTGGGGGCTGCAGGCTTTCCTGCTGCCTTCAGCCTCAAAACCACCCTTTCCCACATGGCGCCGTGCCAGGCACAAAAATGGCCATATATCTGGAGATTGGTTCCACGCCCAAAGAGCCAGCAGGGAAAACTATGCCTTGTTCTACAGCTCTTTGGGAACGGCTTGCGTAGCCCCACACACCTGGGGGCTGCAGGCTTTCCTGCTGCCTTCAGCCTCAAAACAACCCTTTCCCACTTGGCGCTGCGCCAGGCCCAAAAATGGCCATATGTCTGGAGAATGGTCCCACGCCCAAAGAGCCAGCAGGGAAAAATATGCCTTGTTCTAAAGCTCTTTGGGAACCGCTTGCGTAGCCCCACAGACCTGGGGGCTGCAGGCTTTCCTGCTGCCTTCAGCCTCAAAACCACCCTTTCCCACATGGCGCCACGCCAGGCCCAAAAATGGCCATATGTCTGGAGATTGGTCCCACGCCGAAAGAGACAGCAGGGAAAACTATGCCTTGTTCTAAAGCTCTTTGGGAACCTCTTTCATAGCCCCACACACCTGGGGGCTGCAGGCTTTCCTGCTGCCTTCAGCCTCAAAACCACCCTTTCCCACTTGGCCCCGCGCCAGGCCCAAAAATGGCCATATGTCTGGAGACTGGTCCCATGCCCAAAGAGCCAGCAGGGAAAACTATGCCTTGTTCTAAAGCTCTTTGGGAACCGCTTGCGTAGCCCCACAGACCTGGGGGCTGCAGGCTTTCCTGCTCTCTTCAGCCTCAAAACCACCCTTTCCCACTTGGCGCCATGCCAGGCCCAAAAATGGCCATATGTCTGGAGGTTGGTCCCACGCCTAAAGAGCCAGCAGGGAAAACTATGCCTTGTTCTAAAGCTCTTTGGGAACCGCTTGCGTAGCCCCACACACCTGGGGGCTGCAGGCTTTCCTGCTGCCTTCAGCCTCAAAACAACCCTTTCCCACATGGTGCCACGCCAGGCACAAAAATGGCCATATATCTGGAGATTGGTTCCACGCCCAAAGAGCCAGCAGGGAAAACTATGCCTTGTTCTAAAGCTCTTTGGGAACCGCTTGCGTAGCCCCACACACCTGGGGGCTGCAGGCTTTCCTGCTGCCTTCAGCCTCAAAACCACCCTTTCCCACATGGCACTCCGCCAGGCACAAAAATGGCCATATGTCTGGAAGTTGGTCCCACGCCCAAAGAGCCAGCAGGGAAAACTATGCCTTGTTCTAAAGCTCTTTGGGAACCGCTTGCGTAGCCCCACACACCTGGGGGCTGCAGGCTTTCCTGCTCTCTTCAGCCTCAAAACAACCCTTTCCCACTTGGCGCTGCGCCAGGCCCAAAAATGACCATATGTCTGGAGACTGGTCCCATGCCCAAAGAGCCAGCAGGGAAAACTATGCCTTGTTCTAAAGCTCTTTGGGAACCGCTTGCGTAGCCCCACACACCTGGGGGCTGCAGGCTTTCCTGCTGCCTTCAGCCTCAAAACCACCCTTTCCCACATGGTGCCACGCCAGGCACAAAAATGGCCATATATCTGGAGATTGGTTCCACGCCCAAAGAGCCAGCAGGGAAAACTATGCCTTGTTCTACAGCTCTTTGGGAACGGCTTGCGTAGCCCCACACACCTGGGGGCTGCAGGCTTTCCTCCTGCCTTCAGACTCAAAACCACCCTTTCCCGCTTCGCATCGTGCCAGGCACAAAAATGGCCATATTTCTGGAGAATGGTCCAACGGCCAAAGAGCCAGCAGGGAAAACTATGCCTTGTTCTAAATCAATTTGGGAACCGCTTGCATAGCCCCACACACCTGGGGGCTGCAGGCTTTCCTGCTGCCTTCAGCCTCAAAACCACCCTTTCCCACTTGGCCCCGCGCCAGGCCCAAAAATGGCCATATGTCTGGAGACTGGTCCCACGCCCAAAGAGCCAGCAGGGAAAACTATGCCTTGTTCTAAAGCTCTTTGGGAACCGCTTGCGTAGCCCCACACACCTGGGGGCTGCAGGCTTTCCTTCTGCCTTCAGCCTCAAAACCACCCTTTTCCACATGGCGTCACGCCAGGCACAAAAATGGCCATATGTCTGGAGACTGGTCCCACGCTCAAAGAGCCAGCAGGGAAAACTATGCCTTGTTCTAAAGCTCTTTGGGAACCGCTTGCGTAGCCCCACATAACTGGGAGCTGCAGGCTTTCCTGCTCTCCCTCAGCCTCAAAAGCACGCTTTCCCACTTGGCGCCGCGCCAGGCCCAAAAATGGCCATATGTCTGGAGATTGGTCCCACGGCCAAAGAGCCAGCAGGGAAAACTATGTCTTGTTCTAAAGCTCTTTGGGAACCGCTTGCGTAGCCCCACACACCTGCGGGCTGCAGGCTTTCCTGCTGCCTTCAGCCTCAAAACCACCCTTTCCCACTTGGCATCACGCCAGGCCCAAAAATGGCCATATGTCTGAAGATTGGTCCCACGCCCAAAGAGGCAGCAGGGAAAACTATGCCTTGTTCTAAAGCTCTTTGGGAACCGCTTGCGTAGCCCCACACACCTGGGGGCTGCAGGCTTTCCTGCTGCCTTCAGCCTCAAAACCACCCTTTCCCACATGGCACTCCGCCAGGCACAAAAATGGCCATATGTCTGGAGACTGGTCCCACGCCCAAAGAGCCAGCAGGGAAAACTATGCCTTGTTCTAAAGCTCTTTGGGAACCGCTTGCGTAGCCACACACACCTGGGGGCTGCAGGCTTTCCTGCTCTCTTCAGCCTCAAAAGCACGCTTTCCCACTTGGCGCTGCGCCAGGCCCAAAAATGACCATATGTCTGGAGACTGGTCCCATGCCCAAAGAGCCAGCAGGGAAAACTATGCCTTGTTCTAAAGCTCTTTGGGAACCGCTTGCGTAGCCCCACACAAAGTGGGGCCTGCAGGCTTTTCTCGCGCTTTCAGCCTCAAAACCACCCTTTCCCACTTGGTGCCTCTCCAGGCCCAAATTGGCCATATATCTGGAGACTGGTCCCTTTCCCAAACAGCCAGCAGGAAAAACTATGCCTTGTTCTAAAGCTCTTTGGGAACCGCTTGCGTAGCCCCACACACCTGGGGGCTGCAGGCTTTCCTGCTCTCTTCAGCCTCAAAACCACCCTTTCCCACTTGGCGCCGTGCCAGGCACAAAAATGGCCATATATCTGGAGATTTGTTCCACACCCAAAGAGCCAGCAGGGAAAACTATGCCTTGTTCTAAAGCTCTTTGGGAACCGCTTGCGTAGCCCCACACACCTGGGGGCTGCAGGCTTTCCTGCTGCCTTCAGCCTCAAAACCACCCTTTCCCACATGACACTCCGCCAGGCACAAATATGGCCATATGTCTGGAAGTTGGTCCCACGCCCAAAGAGCCAGCAGGGAAAACTATGCCTTGTTCTAAAGCTCCTTGGGAACCGCTTGCATAGCCCCACACACCTGGGGACTGCAGGCTTTCCTGGTGCCTTCAGCCTCAAAACAACCCTTTCCAACCTGGACCCGCGCCAGGCCCAAAAATGGCCATATGTCTGGAGACTGGTCCCACGCCCAAAGAGCCAGCAGGGAAAACTATGCCTTGTTCTAAAGCTCTTTGGGAACCGCTTACGTAGCCCCACACACCTGGGGGCTGCAGGCTTTCCTGCTGCCTTCAGCCTCAAAACCACCCTTTCCCAAATGGCGCCACACCAGGCCCAAAAATGGCCATATGTCTGCAAGTTGGTCCCACGCCCAAAGAGCCAGCAGGGAAAACTATGCCTTGTTCTAAAGCTCTTTGGGAACCACTTGCATAGCCCCACACACCTGGGGGCTGAAGGCTTTCCTGCTGCCTTCAGCCTCAAAAGAAACCTTTCGCAATTGGCGCCGCGCCAGGCACAAAAATGGCCATATATCTAGAGGCTGGTCCCATTCCCAAATGGCCAGCAGCGAAAACTATGCCTTGTTCTAAAGCTCTTTGGGAACCGCTTGTGTAGCCCCACACACCTGGGGGCTGCAGTCTTTCCTGCTGCCTTCAGCCTCAAAACAACCCTTTCCCACTTGGCATCACGCCAGGCCCAAAAATGGCCATATGTCTGGAGACTGGTCCCACGCCCAAAGAGCCAGCAGGGAAAACTATGCCTTGTTCTAAAGCTCTTTGGGAACCGCTTGCGTAGCCCCACAGACCTGGGGGCTGCAGGCTTTCCTGCTGCCTTCAGCCTCAAAACCACCCTTTCCCACATGGCGCCGTGCCAGGCCCAAAAATGGCCATATGTCAGGAGACTGGTCCCACGCCCAAAGAGCCATCAGGGAAAACTATGCCTTGTTCTAAAGCTCTTTGGGAACCGCTTGCGTAGCCCCACACACCTGGGAGCTGCAGGCTTTCCTGCTCTCCCTCAGCCTCAAAAGCACGCTTTCCCACTTGGCGCCGCGCCAGGCCCAAAAATGGCCATATGTCTGGAGACTGGTCCCACGCCCAAAGAGCCAGCAGGGAAAACTATGTCTTGTTCTAAAGCTCTTTGGGAACCGCTTGCGTAGCCCCACAGACCTGGGGGCTGCAGGCTTTCCTGCTGCCTTCAGCCTCAAAACCACCCTTTCCCACTTGGCGCTGCGCCAGGCCCAAAAATGGCCATATGTCTGGAGACTGGTCCCACGCCCAAAGAGCCAGCAGGGAAAACTATGCCTTCTTCTAAAGCTCTTTGGGAACCGCTTGCGTAGCCCCACAGACCTGGGGGCTGCAGGCTTTCCTGCTGCCTTCAGCCTCAAAACCACCCTTTTCCACATGGTCCCACGCCAGGCACAAAAATGGCCATATGTCTGGAGACTGGTCCCACGCCCAAAGAGCCAGCAGGGAAAACTATGCCCTGTTCTAAAGCTCTTTGGGAACCGCTTGCGTAGCCCCACAGACCTGGGGGCTGCAGGCTTTCCTGCTGACTTCAGCCTCAAAACCACCCTTTCCCACTTGGTGCCTCTCCAGGCTCAAATTGGCCATATATCAGGAGACTGGTCCCTTTCCCAAACAGCCAGCAGGGAAAACTATGCCTTGTTCTAAAGCTCTTTGGGAACCGCTTGCGTAGCCCCAGAGACGTGGGGGCTGCAGGCTTTCCTGCTGCCTTCAGCCTCAAAACCACCCTTTCCCACATGGCGCCAAGCCAGGCACAAAAATGGCCATATATCTGGAGATTGGTTCCACGCCCAAAGAGGCAGCAGGGAAAACTATGCCTTGTTCTAAAGCTCTTTGGGAACCGCTTGCGTAGCCCCACAGACCTGGGGGCTGCAGGCTTTCCTGCTGCCTTCAACCTCAAAACCACCCTTTCCCACATGGCGTCACGCCAGGCACAAAAATGGCCATATGTCTGGAGACTGGTCCCACGCCCAAAGAGCCAGCAGTGAAAACTATGCCTTGTTCTAAAGCTCTTTGGGAACCGCTTGCATAGCCCCACACACCTGGGGGCTGCAGGCTTTCCTGCTGCCTTCAACCTCAAAACCACCCTTTCCCACTTGGCGCTGCGCCAGGCACAAAAATGGGCATATGTCAGGAGGTTGGTCCCACGCCCAAAGAGCCAGCAGGGAAAACTATGTCTTGTTCTAAAGCTCTTTTGGAACCGCTTGCGTAGCCCCACACACCTGCGGGCTGCAGGCTTTCCTGCTGCCTTCAGACTCAAAACAACCCTTTCCCACTTGGCCCCGCGCCAGGCCCAAAAATGGCCATTTGTCTGAAGATTGGTCCCACGCCCAAAGAGCCAGCAGGGAAAACTATGCCTTGTTCTAAAGCTCTTTGGGAAACGCTTGCGTAGCCCCACACACCTGGGGGCTGCAGGCTTTCCTGGTGCCTTCAGCCTCAAAAGAAACCTTTCCAACTTGGCCCCGCGCCAGGCCCAAAAATGGCCATATTTCTGGAGACTGGTCCCTTTCCCAAAGAGCCAGCAGGGAAAACTATGCCTTGTTCTAAAGCTCTTTGGGAACCGCTTGCGTGGCCCCACACACCTGGGGGCTGCAGGCTTTCCTGCTGCCGTCAGCCTCAAAACCACCTTTCCCACATGGCGTCACGCCAGGCACAAAAATGGCCATATGTCTGGAGGTTGGTCCCACGCCCAAAGAGCCAGCAGGGAAAACTATGCCTTGTTCTAAAGCTCTTTGGGAACCGCTTGCGTAGCCCCACACACCTGGGGGCTGCAGGCTTTCCTGCTGCCTTCAACCTCAAAAGCACCCTTTCCCACTTGGCGCCACGCCAGGCCCAAAAATGGCTATATGTCTGGAGACTGGTCCCACGCCCAAAGAGCCAGCAGGGAAAACTATGCCTTGTTCTAAAGCTATTTGGGAACCGCTTGCGTAGCCCCACACAAACTGGGGGCTGCAGGCTTTTCTCGCGCTTTCAGCCTCAAAACCACCCTTTCCCACTTGGCGCTGCGCCAGGCCCGAAAATGGCCATATGTCTGGAGGTTGGAACCACGCCCAAAGAGCTAGCAGGGAAAACTATGCCTTGTTCTAAAGCTCTTTGGGAACCTCTTGCATAGCCCCACACACCTGGGTGCTGCAGGCTTTCATGCTGCCTTCAGCCTCAAAACCACCCTTTCCCACATGGCGTCACGCCAGGCCAAAAAATGGCCATATGTCTGGAGACTGGTCCCACGCCCAAAGAGCCAGCAGGGAAAACTATGCCTTGTTCTAAAGCTCTTTGGGAACCCCTTGCGTAACCCCACACACCTGGGGGCTGCACGCTTTCCTGCTGCCTCCAACCTCAGAAGCACCCTTTTCCACATAGCGTCACGCCAGGCCCAAAAATGGCCATATGTCTGGAGGTTGGTCCCACGCCGAAAGAGACAGCAGGGAAAACTATGCCTTGTTCTAAAGCTCTTTGGGAACCGCTTGCGTAGCCCCACACACCTGGGGGCTGCAGGCTTTCCTGCTCTCTTCAGCCTCAAAAGCACGCTTTCCCACTTGGCATCGCGCCAGGCCCAGAAATGGCCATATGTCTGGAGATTGGTCCCACGCCGAAAGAGCCAGCAGGGAAAACTATGCCTTGTTCTAAAGCTCTTTGGGAACCGCTTGCGTAGCCCCACACACCTGGGGGCTGCAGGCTTTCCTGCTGCCTTCAACCTCAAAACCACCCTTTCCCACTTGGCCCCGCGCCAGGCCCAAAAATGGCCATTTGTCTGAAGATTGGTCCCACGCCCAAAGAGCCAGCAGGGAAAACTATGCCTTGTTCTAAAGCTCTTTGGGAAACGCTTGCGTAGCCCCACACACCTGGGGGCTGCAGGCTTTCCTGCTGCCTTCAGCCTCAAAACAACCCTTTCCCACTTGGCGCTGCGCCAGGCCCAAAAATGGCCATATGTCTGCAGACTGGTCCCACGCCCAAAGAGCCAGCAGGGAAAACTATGCCTTGTTCTAAAGCTCTTTGGGAACCGCTTGCGTAGCCCCACACACCTGGGGGCTGCAGGCTTTCCTGCTGCCTTCAGCCTCAAAAGAACCCTTTTCCACATGGCGTCACGCCAGGCACAAAAATGGCCATATGTCTGGAGGTTGGTCCCACGCCCAAAGAGCCAGCAGGGAAAACTATGCCTTGTTCTAAAGGTCTTTGGGAACCGCTTGCGTAGCCCCACACACCTGGGGGCTGCAGGCTTTCCTGCTCTCTTCAGCCTCAAAAGCACGCTTTCCCACTTGGCGCCGCGCCAGGCCCAAAAATGGCCATATGTCTGGAGACAGGTCCCACGCCCAAAGAGCCAGCAGGGAAAACTATGCCTTGTTCTAAAGCTCTTTGGGAATAGCTTGCGTAGCCCCACACACCTGGGGGCTGCAGGCTTTCCTGCTGCCTTCAGCCTCAAAACCACCCTTTCCTATTTGGCGCTCCGCCAGGCATAAAACTGGCCATATGTCTGGAAGTTGGTCCCACGCCTAAAGAGGCAGCAGGGAAAACTATGCCTTGTTCTAAAGCTCTTTGGGAACCGCTTGCGTAGCCCCACACAAACTGGGGGCTGCAGGCTTTTCTCGCGGTTTCAGCCTCAAACCCACCCTTTCCCACTTGCCATCGTGACAGGCCCAAAAATGGCCATATTTCTGGAGACTGGTCCCTTTCCCAAAGAGCCAGCAGGGAAAACTATGCCTTGTTCTAAAGCTCTTTGGGAACCGCTTGCGTGGCCCCACACACCTGGGGGCTGCAGGCTTTCCTGCTGCCGTCAGCCTCAAAACCACCTTTCCCACATGGCGTCACGCCAGGCACAAAAATGGCCATATGTCTGGAGGTTGGTCCCACGCCCAAAGAGCCAGCAGGGAAAACTATGCCTTGTTCTAAAGCTCTTTGGGAACCGCTTGCGTAGCCCCACACACCTGGGGGCTGCAGGCTTTCCTGCTGCCTTCAACCTCAAAAGCACCCTTTCCCACTTGGCGCCACGCTAGGCCCAAAAATGGCCATATGTCTGGAGACTGGTCCCACGCCCAAAGAGCCAGCAGGGAAAACTATGCCTTGTTCTAAAGCTATTTGGGAACCGCTTGCGTAGCCCCACAGAAACTGGGGGCTGCAGGCTTTTCTCGCGCTTTCAGCCTCAAAACCACCCTTTCCCACTTGGCGCTGCGCCAGGCCCTAAAATGGCCATATGTCTGGAGGTTGGAACCACGCCCAAAGAGCTAGCAGGGAAAACTATGCCTTGTTCTAAAGCTCTTTGGGAACCTCTTGCATAGCCCCACACACCTGGGTGCTGCAGGCTTTCATGCTGCCTTCAGCCTCAAAACCACCCTTTCCCACTTGGCCCCACGCCAGGCCAAAAAATGGCCATATGTCTGGAGACTGGTCCCACGCCCAAAGAGCCAGCAGGGAAAACTATGCCTTGTTCTAAAGCTCTTTGGGAACCCCTTGCGTAACCCCACAGACCTGGGGGCTGCAGGCTTTCCTACTGCCTTCAGCCTCAAAAGCACCCTTTTCCACATGGCGTCACGCCAGGCACAAAAATGGCCATATGTCTGGAGGTTGGTCCCACGCCCAAAGAGCCAGCAGGGAAAACTATGCCTTGTTCTAAAGCTCTTTGGGAACCGCTTGCGTAGCCCCACACACCTGGGGGCTGCACGCTTTCCTGCTGCCTCCAACCTCAGAAGCACCCTTTTCCACATAGCGTCACGCCAGGCCCAAAAATGGCCATATGTCTGGAGTTTGGTCCCACGCCGAAAGAGACAGCAGGGAAAACTATGCCTTGTTCTAAAGCTCTTTGGGAACCGCTTGCGTAGCCCCACACACCTGGGGGCTGCACGCTTTCCTGCTCTCTTCAGCCTCAAAAGCACGCTTTCCCACTTGGCATCGCGCCAGGCCCAGAAATGGCCATATGTCTGAAGATTGGTCCCACGCCGAAAGAGCCAGCAGGGAAAACTATGCCTTGTTCTAAAGCTCTTTGGGAACCGCTTGCGTAGCCCCACACACCTGGGGGCTGCAGGCTTTCCTGCTGCCTTCAGCCTCAAAACAACCCTTTCCCACATGGCGCTGCGCCAGGCCCAAAAATGGCCATATGTCTGGAGGTTGGTCCCACGCCCAAAGAGCCAGCAGGGAAAACTATGCCTTGTTCTAAAGCTCTTTGGGAACCGCTTGCGTAGCCCCACACACCTGGGGGCTGCATGCTTTTCTCTCGCTTTCAGCCTCAAAACCACCCTTTTCAACATGGCGCCACGCCAGGCCCAAAAATGGCCATATGTCTGGAGGTTGGTCCCACACCCAAAGAGCCAGCAGGGAAAACTATGCCTTGTTCTAAAGCTCTTTGGGAACCGCTTGCGTAGCCCCACACACCTGAGGGCTGCAGGCTTTCCTGCTGCCTTCAGCCTCAAAACCACCCTTTCCCACTTGGCGCCTCGCCAGGCCCAAAAATAGCCATATGTCTGGAGACTGGTCCCACGCCCAAAGAGCCAGCAGGGAAAACTATGCCTTGTTCTAAAGCTCTTTGGGAACCTCTTGCGTAGCCCCACACACCTGGGGGCTGCAGGCTTTCCTGCTGCCTTCAGCCTCAAAACCACCCTTTCCCACTTGGCGCCAAGCCAGGCACAAAAATGGCCATATGTCTGGAAGTTGGTCCCACGCCCAAAGAGCCAGCAGGGAAAACTATGCCTTGTTCTATAGCTCTTTGGGAACGGCTTGCGTAGCCCCACACACCTGGGGGCTGCAGGCTTTCCTGCTGCCTTCAGCCTCAAAACCACCCTTTCCCACTTGGCATCGTGACAGGCCCAAAAATGGCCATATTTCTGGAGACTGGTCCCTTTCCCAAAGAGCCAGCAGGGAAAACTATGACTTGTTCTAAAGCTCTTTGGGAACCGCTTGCGTGGCCCCACACACCTGGGGGCTGCAGGCTTTCCTGCTGCCTTCAGCCTCAAAACCACCTTTCCCACATGGCGTCACGCCAGGCACAAAAATGGCCATATGTCTGGAGACTGGTCCCACGCCCAAAGAGCCAGCAGGGAAAACTATGCCTTGTTCTAAAGCTCTTTGGGAACCTCTTGCGTAGCCCCACACACCTGGGGGCTGCAGGCTTTCCTGCTGCCTTCAGCCTCAAAAGAACCCTTTCCCACTTGGCGCCGCGCCAGGCACAAAAATGGCCATATGTCTGAAGATTGGTCCCACGCCCAAAGAGCCAGCAGGGAAAACTATGCCTTGTTCTAAAGCTCTTTGGGAACCGCTTGCGTAGCCCCACACACCTGGGGGCTGCAGGCTTTCCTGCTCTCTTCAGCCTCAAAAGCACGCTTTCCCACTTGGCGCCGCGCCAGCCCCAAAAATGGCCATATGTCTGGAGACTGGTCCCACGCCCAAGGAGCCAGCAGGGAAAACTATGCCTTGTTCTAAAGGTCTTTGGGAATCGCTTGCGTAGCCCCACACACCTGGGGGCTGCAGGCTTTCCTGCTGCCTTCAGCCTCAAAACCACCCTTTCCTACTTGGCGCTCCGCCAGGCATAAAACTGGCCATATGTCTGGAAATTGGTCCCACGCCTAAAGAGGCAGCAGGGAAAACTATGCCTTGTTCTAAAGCTCTTTGGGAATCGCTTGCGTAGCCCCACACACCTGGGGGCTGCAGGCTTTCCTGCTGCCTTCAGCCTCAAAACCACCCTTTTCCACATGGCGTCACGCCAGGCACAAAAATGGCCATATGTCTGGAGGTTGGTCCCACGCCCAAAGAGCCAGCAGGGAAAACTATGCCTTGTTCTAAAGCTCTTTGGGAACCGCTTGCGTAGCCCCACACACCTGGGGGCTGCAGGCTTTCCTGCTGCCTTCAGCCTCAAAAGAACCCTTTCCCACTTGGCATCGCGCCAGGCCCAAAAATGGCCATATGTCTGGAGACTGGTCCCACGCCCAAAGAGCCAGCAGGGAAAACTATGCCTTGTTCTAAAGCTCTTTGGGAACCGCTTGCGTAGCCCCACAGACCTGGGGGCTGCACGCTTTCCTGCTGCCTCCAACCTCAGAAGCACCCTTTTCCACATGGCGTCACGCCAGGCACAAAAATGGCCATATGTCTGGAGGTTGGTCCCACGCCCAAAGAGCCAGCAGGGAAAACTATGCCTTGTTCTAAAGCTCTTTGGGAAACGCTTGCGTAGCCCCACACACCTGGGGGCTGCAGGCTTTCCTGCTGCCTTCAGCCTCAAAAGAACCCTTTCCCACTTGGCGCCGCGCCAGGCCCAAAAATGGCCATATGTGTGAAGATTGGTCCCACGCCCAAAGAGCCAGCAGGGAAAACTATGCCTTGTTCTAAAGGTCTTTGGGAACCACTTGCGTAGCCCCACACACCTGGGGGCTGCAGGCTTTCCTGCTCTCTTCAGCCTCAAAAGCACGCTTTCCCACTTGGCGCCGCGCCAGGCCCAAAAATGGCCATATGTCTGGAGACTGGTACCACGCCCAAAGAGCCAGCAGGGAAAACTATGCCTTGTTCTAAAGCTATTTGGGAACCGCTTGCGTAGCCCCACAGAAACTGGGGGCTGCAGGCTTTTCTCGCGCTTTCAGCCTCAAAACCACCCTTTCCCACTTGGCGCTGCGCCAGGCCCGAAAATGGCCATATGTCTGGAGGTTGGTCCCACGCCCAAAGAGCTAGCAGGGAAAACTATGCCTTGTTCTAAAGCTCTTTGGGAACCGCTTGCGTAGCCCCACACACCTGGGGGCTGCAGGCTTTCCTGCTGCCTTCAGCCTCAAAACAACCCTTTCCCACTTGGCGCTGCGCCAGGCCCAAAAATGGCCATATGTCTGGAGGTTGGTCCCACGCCCAAAGAGCCAGCAGGGAAAACTATGCCTTGTTCTAAAGCTCTTTGGGAACGGCTTGCGTAGCCCCACACACCTGGGGGCTGCAGGCTTTTCTCTCGCTTTCAGCCTCAAAACCACCCTTTTCAACATGGCGCCACGCCAGGAACAAAAATGGCCATATGTCTGGAGACTGGTCCCACGCCCAAAGAGCCAGCAGGGAAAACTATGCCTTGTTCTAAAGCTCTTTGGGAACCGCTTGCGTAGCCCCACACACCTGGGGGCTGCAGGCTTTCCTGCTGTCTTCAGCCTCAAAACCACCCTTTCCCACTTGGCCCCACGCCAGGCACAAAAATGGCCATATCTCTGGAGACCGCTCCAACGCCCAAAGAGCCAGCAGGGAAAACTATGCCTTGTTCTAAAGCTCTTTGGGAACCGCTTGCGTAGCCCCACACAAACTGGGGGCTGCAGGCTTTTCTCGCGGTTTCAGCCTCAAAACCACCCTTTCCCACTTGGCGCTGCGCCAGGCCCAAAAATGGCCATATGTCTGGAGACTGGTCCCACGCCCAAAGAGCCAGCAGGGAAAACTATGCCTTGTTCTAAAGCTCTTTGGGAACCGCTTGCGTGGCCCCACACACCTGGGGGCTGCAGGCTTTCCTGCTGCCTTCAGCCTCAAAAGAAACCTTTCCCACTTGGCGCCGCGCCAGGCCCAAAAATGGCCATATGTCTGAAGATTGGTCCCACGCCCAAAGAGCCAGCAGGGAAAACTATGTCTTGTTCTAAAGGTCTTTGGGAACCACTTGCGTAGCCCCACACACCTGGGGGCTGCAGGCTTTCCTGCTCTCTTCAGCCTCAAAAGCACGCTTTCCCACTTGGCGCCGCGCCAGGCCCAAAAATGGCCATATGTCTGGAGACTGGTCCCACGCCCAAAGAGCCAGCAGGGAAAACTATGCCTTGTTCTAAAGCTCTTTGGGAACCGCTTGCGTAGCCCCACAGAAACTGGGGGCTGCAGGCTTTTCTCGCGCTTTCAGCCTCAAAACCACCCTTTCCCACTTGGCGCTGCGCCAGGCCCGAAAATGGCCATATGTCTGGAGGTTGGTCCCACGCCCAAAGAGCTAGCAGGGAAAACTATGCCTTGTTCTAAAGCTCTTTGGGAACCGCTTGCGTAACCCCACACACCTGGGATCTGCAGGCTTTCCTGCTGCCTTCAGCCTCAAAAGCACCCTTTTCCACATGGCGTCACGCCAGGCACAAAAATGGCCATATGTCTGGAGGTTGGTCCCACGCCCAAAGAGCCAGCAGGGAAAACTATGCCTTGTTCTAAAGCTCTTTGGGAACCGCTTGCGTAGCCCCACACACCTGGGGGCTGCACGCTTTCCTGCTGCCTCCAACCTCAGAAGCACCCTTTTCCACATGGCGTCACGCCAGGCACAAAAATGGCCATATGTCTGGAGGTTGGTCCCACGCCCAAAGAGCCAGCAGGGAAAACTATGCCTTGTTCTAAAGCTCTTTGGGAACCGCTTGCGTAGCCCCACACACCTGGGGGCTGCAGGCTTTCCTGCTGCCTTCAGCCTCAAAACAACCCTTTCCCACTTGGCGCTGCGCCAGGCCCAAAAATGGCCATATGTCTGGAGGTTGGTCCCACGCCCAAAGAGCCAGCAGGGAAAACTATGCCTTGTTCTAAAGCTCTTTGGGAACCGCTTGCGTAGCCCCACACACCTGGGGGCTGCAGGCTTTCCTGCTGCCTTCAGCCTCAAAACCACCCTTTCCCACTTGGCCCCACGCCAGGCACAAAAATGGCCATATCTCTGGAGACCGCTTCAACGCCCAAAGAGCCAGCAGGGAAAACTATGCCTTGTTCTAAAGCTCTTTGGGAACCGCTTGCGTAGCCCCACACAAACTGGGGGCTGCAGGCTTTTCTCGCGGTTTCAGCCTCAAAACCACCCTTTCCCACTTGGCGCTGCACCAGGCCCAAAAATGGCCATATGTCTGGAGACTGGTCCCACGCCCAAAGAGCCAGCAGGGAAAACTATGCCTTGTTCTAAAGCTCTTTGAGAACCGCTTGCGTGGCCCCACAGACCTGCGGGCTGCAGGCTTTCCTGCTGCCTTCAGCCTCAAACCCACCCTTTCCCACTTGCCATCGTGACAGGCCCAAAAATGGCCATATTTCTGGAGACTGGTCCCTTTCCCAAAGAGCCAGCAGGGAAAACTATGCCTTGTTCTAAAGCTCTTTGGGAACCGCTTGCGTGGCCCCACACACCTGGGGGCTGCAGGCTTTCCTGCTGCCGTCAGCCTCAAAACCACCTTTCCCACATGGCGTCACGCCAGGCACAAAAATGGCCATATGTCTGGAGGTTGGTCCCACGCCCAAAGAGCCAGCAGGGAAAACTATGCCTTGTTCTAAAGCTCTTTGGGAAACGCTTGCGTAGCCCCACACACCTGGGGGCTGCAGGCTTTCCTGCTGCCTTCAGCCTCAAAAGAACCCTTTCCCACTTGGCGCCGCGCCAGGCCCAAAAATGGCCATATGTCTGAAGATTGGTCCCACGCCCAAAGAGCCAGCAGGGAAAACTATGCCTTGTTCTAAAGGTCTTTGGGAACCACTTGCGTAGCCCCACACACCTGGGGGCTGCAGGCTTTCCTGCTCTCTTCAGCCTCAAAAGCACGCTTTCCCACTTGGCGCCGCGCCAGGCTCAAAAATGGCCATATGTCTGGAGACTGGTACCACGCCCAAAGAGCCAGCAGGGAAAACTATGCCTTGTTCTAAAGCTATTTGGGAACCGCTTGCATAGCCCCACACACCTGGGGGCTGCAGGCTTTTCTCGCGCTTTCAGCCTCAAAACCACCCTTTCCCACTTGGCGCTGCGCCAGGCCCGAAAATGGCCATATGTCTGGAGGTTGGTCCCACGCCCAAAGAGCTAGCAGGGAAAACTATGCCTTGTTCTAAAGCTCTTGGGGAACCGCTTGCGTAACCCCACACACCTGGGATCTGCAGGCTTTCCTGCTGCCTTCAGCCTCAAAAGCACCCTTTTCCACATGGCGTCACGCCAGGCACAAAAATGGCCATATGTCTGGAGGTTGGTCCCACGCCCAAAGAGCCAGCAGGGAAAACTATGCCTTGTTCTAAAGCTCTTTGGGAACGGCTTGCGTAGCCCCACACACCTGGGGGCTGCAGGCTTTCCTGCTGCCTTCAGCCTCAAAACAACCCTTTCCCACTTGGCGCTGCGCCAGGCCCAAAAATGGCCATATGTCTGGAGGTTGGTCCCACGCCCAAAGAGCCAGTAGGGAAAACTATGCCTTGTTCTAAAGCTCTTTGGGAACCGCTTGCGTAGCCCCACACACCTGGGGGCTGCAGGCTTTTCTCTCGCTTTCAGCCTCAAAACCACCCTTTTCAACATGGCGCCACGCCAGGTACAAAAATGGCCATATGTCTGGAGTTTGGTCCCACGCCCAAAGAGCCAGCAGGGAAAACTATGCCTTGTTCTAAAGCTCTTTGGGAACCGCTTGCGTAGCCCCACACAGCTGAGGGCTGCAGGCTTTCCTGCTGCCTTCAGCCTCAAAACCACCCTTTCCCACTTGGCGCCTCGCCAGGCCCAAAAATGGCCATATGTCTGGAGACTGGTCCCTTTCCCAAAGAGCCAGCAGGGAAAACTATGCCTTGTTCTAAAGCTCTTTGGGAACCGCTTGCGTAGCCCCACACACCTGGGGGCTGCAGGCTTTCCTGCTGCCTTCAGCCTCAAAAGAACCCTTTCCCACTTGGCATCGCGCCAGGCCCAAAAATGGCCATATGTCTGGAGACTGGTCCCACGCCCAAAGAGCCAGCAGGGAAAACTATGCCTTGTTCTAAAGCTCTTTGGGAACCGCTTGCGTAGCCCACACAAACTGGGGGCTGCAGGCTTTTCTCGCGGTTTCAGCCTCAAAACCACCCTTTCCCACTTGGCGCTGCGCCAGGCCCAAAAATGGCCATATGTCTGGAGACTGGTCCCACGCCCAAAGAGCCAGCAGGGAAAACTATGCCTTGTTCTAAAGCTCTTTGGGAACCGCTTGCGTGGCCCCACACACCTGGGGGCTGCAGGCTTTCCTGCTGCCGTCAGCCTCAAAACCACCTTTCCCACATGGCGTCACGCCAGGCACAAAAATGGCCATATGTCTGGAGGTTGGTCCCACGCCCAAAGAGCCAGCAGGGAAAACTATGCCTTGTTCTAAAGCTCTTTGGGAAACGCTTGCGTAGCCCCACACACCTGGGGGCTGCAGGCTTTCCTGCTGCCTTCAGCCTCAAAAGAACCCTTTCCCACTTGGCGCCGCGCCAGGCCCAAAAATGGCCATATGTCTGAAGATTGGTCCCACGCCCAAAGAGCCAGCAGGGAAAACTATGCCTTGTTCTAAAGGTCTTTGGGAACCACTTGCGTAGCCCCACACACCTGGGGGCTGCAGGCTTTCCTGCTCTCTTCAGCCTCAAAAGCACGCTTTCCCACTTGGCGCCGCGCCAGGCCCAAAAATGGCCATATGTCTGGAGACTGGTACCACGCCCAAAGAGCCAGCAGGGAAAACTATGCCTTGTTCTAAAGCTATTTGGGAACCGCTTGCGTAGCCCCACAGAAACTGGGGGCTGCAGGCTTTTCTCGCGCTTTCAGCCTCAAAACCACCCTTTCCCACTTGGCGCTGCGCCAGGCCCGAAAATGGCCATATGTCTGGAGGTTGGTCCCACGCCCAAAGAGCTAGCAGGGAAAACTATGCCTTGTTCTAAAGCTCTTTGGGAACCGCTTGCGTAACCCCACAGACCTGGGATCTGCAGCCTTTCTGCTGCCTTCAGCCTCAAAAGCACCCTTTTCCACATGGCGTCACGCCAGGCACAAAAATGGCCATATGTCTGGAGGTTGGTCCCACGCCCACAGAGCCAGCAGGGAAAACTATGCCTTGTTCTAAAGCTCTTTGGGAACCGCTTGCGTAGCCCCACAGACCTGGGGGCTGCACGCTTTCCTGCTGCCTCCAACCTCAGAAGCACCCTTTTCCACATGGCGTCACGCCAGGCACAAAAATGGCCATATGTCTGGAGGTTGGTCCCACGCCCAAAGAGCCAGCAGGGAAAACTATGCCTTGTTCTAAAGCTCTTTGGGAACCGCTTGCGTAGCCCCACACACCTGGGGGCTGCAGGCTTTCCTGCTGCCTTCAGCCTCAAAAGAACCCTTTCCCACTTGGCATCGCGCCAGGCCCAAAAATGGCCATATGTCTGGAGACTGGTCCCACGCCCAAAGAGCCAGCAGGGAAAACTATGCCTTGTTCTAAAGCTCTTTGGGAACGGCTTGCGTAGCCCCACACACCTGGGGGCTGCAGGCTTTCCTGCTGCCTTCAGCCTCAAAACAACCCTTTCCCACTTGGCGCTGCGCCAGGCCCAAAAATGGCCATATGTCTGGAGGTTGGTCCCACGCCCAAAGAGCCAGCAGGGAAAACTATGCCTTGTTCTAAAGCTCTTTGGGAACGGCTTGCGTAGCCCCACACACCTGGGGGCTGCAGGCTTTTCTCTCGCTTTCAGCCTCAAAACCACCCTTTTCAACATGGCGCCACGCCAGGAACAAAAATGGCCATATGTCTGGAGACTGGTCCCACGCCCAAAGAGCCAGCAGGGAAAACTATGCCTTGTTCTAAAGCTCTTTGGGAACCGCTTGCGTAGCCCCACACACCTGGGGGCTGCAGGCTTTCCTGCTGCCTTCAGCCTCAAAACCACCCTTTCCCACATGGCGTCACGCCAGGCACAAAAATGGCCATATCTCTGGAGACCGCTCCAACGCCCAAAGAGCCAGCAGGGAAAACTATGCCTTGTTCTAAAGCTCTTTGGGAACCGCTTGCGTAGCCCCACACAAACTGGGGGCTGCAGGCTTTTCTCGCGGTTTCAGCCTCAAAACCACCCTTTCCCACTTGGCACTCCGCCAGGCCCAAAAATGGCCATATGTCTGGAGACTGGTCCCACGCCCAAAGAGCCAGCAGGGAAAACTATGCCTTGTTCTAAAGCTCTTTGAGAACCGCTTGCGTGGCCCCACAGACCTGGGGGCTGCAGGCTTTCCTGCTGCCTTCAGCCTCAAACCCACCCTTTCCCACTTGCCATCGTGACAGGCCCAAAAATGGCCATATTTCTGGAGACTGGTCCCTTTCCCAAAGAGCCAGCAGGGAAAACTATGCCTTGTTCTAAAGCTCTTTGGGAACCGCTTGCGTAGCCCCACACACCTGGGGGCTGCAGGCTTTCCTGCTGCCTTCAGCCTCAAAAGAACCCTTTCCCACTTGGCGCTGCGCCAGGCCCAGAATGGCCATATGTCTGGAGACTGGTCCCACGCCCAAAGAGCCAGCAGGGAAAACTATGCCTTGTTCTAAAGCTCTTTGGGAACCGCTTGCGTGGCCCCACACACCTGGGGGCTGCACGCTTTCCTGCTGCCTCCAACCTCAGAAGCACCCTTTCCCACATGGCGTCACGCCAGGCACAAAAATGGCCATATGTCTGGAGGTTGGTCCCACGCCCAAAGAGCCAGCAGGGAAAACTATGCCTTGTTCTAAAGCTCTTTGGGAAACGCTTGCGTAGCCCCACACACCTGGGGGCTGCAGGCTTTCCTGCTGCCTTCAGCCTCAAAAGAACCCTTTCCCACTTGGCGCCGCGCCAGGCCCAAAAATGGCCATATGTCTGAAGATTGGTCCCACGCCCAAAGAGCCAGCAGGGAAAACTATGCCTTGTTCTAAAGGTCTTTGGGAACCACTTGCGTAGCCCCACACACCTGGGGGCTGCAGGCTTTCCTGCTCTCTTCAGCCTCAAAAGCACGCTTTCCCACTTGGCGCCGCGCCAGGCCCAAAAATGGCCATATGTCTGGAGACTGGTACCACGCCCAAAGAGCCAGCAGGGAAAACTATGCCTTGTTCTAAAGCTATTTGGGAACCGCTTGCGTAGCCCCACAGAAACTGGGGGCTGCAGGCTTTTCTCGCGCTTTCAGCCTCAAAACCACCCTTTCCCACTTGGCGCTGCGCCAGGCCCGAAAATGGCCATATGTCTGGAGGTTGGTCCCACGCCCAAAGAGCTAGCAGGGAAAACTATGCCTTGTTCTAAAGCTCTTGGGGAACCGCTTGCGTAACCCCACAGACCTGGGATCTGCAGGCTTTCCTGCTGCCTTCAGCCTCAAAAGCACCCTTTTCCACATGGTGTCACGCCAGGCACAAAAATGGCCATATGTCTGGAGGTTGGTCCCACGCCCAAAGAGCCAGCAGGGAAAACTATGCCTTGTTCTAAAGCTCTTTGGGAACCGCTTGCGTAGCCCCACACACCTGGGGGCTGCAGGCTTTCCTGCTGCCTTCAGCCTCAAAACAACCCTTTCCCACTTGGCGCTGCGCCAGGCCCAAAAATGGCCATATGTCTGGAGGTTGGTCCCACGCCCAAAGAGCCAGCAGGGAAAACTATGCCTTGTTCTAAAGCTCTTTGGGAACCGCTTGCGTAGCCCCACACACCTGGGGGCTGCAGGCTTTTCTCTCGCTTTCAGCCTCAAAACCACCCTTTTCAACATGGCGCCACGCCAGGTACAAAAATGGCCATATGTCTGGAGAATGGTCCCACGCCCAAAGAGCCAGCAGGGAAAACTATGCCTTGTTCTAAAGCTCTTTGGGAACCGCTTGCGTAGCCCCACACACCTGGGGGCTGCAGGCTTTCCTGCTGCCTTCAGCCTCAAAAGAACCCTTTCCCACTTGGCGCTGCGCCAGGCCCAGAATGGCCATATGTCTGGAGACTGGTCCCACGCCCAAAGAGCCAGCAGGGAAAACTATGCCTTGTTCTAAAGCTCTTTGGGAACCGCTTGCGTGGCCCCACACACCTGGGGGCTGCACGCTTTCCTGCTGCCTCCAACCTCAGAAGCACCCTTTTCCACATGGCGTCACGCCAGGCACAAAAATGGCCATATGTCTGGAGTTTGGTCCCACGCCCAAAGAGCCAGCAGGGAAAACTATGCCTTGTTCTAAAGCTCTTTGGGAAACGCTTGCGTAGCCCCACACACCTGGGGGCTGCAGGCTTTCCTGCTGCCTTCAGCCTCAAAAGAACCCTTTCCCACTTGGCGCCGCGCCAGGCCCAAAAATGGCCATATGTCTGAAGATTGGTCCCACGCCCAAAGAGCCAGCAGGGAAAACTATGCCTTGTTCTAAAGGTCTTTGGGAACCACTTGCGTAGCCCCACACACCTGGGGGCTGCAGGCTTTCCTGCTCTCTTCAGCCTCAAAACCACCCTTTCCCACTTGGCGCCGCGCCAGGCCCAAAAATGGCCATATGTCTGGAGACTGGTACCACGCCCAAAGAGCCAGCAGGGAAAACTATGCCTTGTTCTAAAGCTATTTGGGAACCGCTTGCGTAGCCCCACAGAAACTGGGGGCTGCAGGCTTTTCTCGCGCTTTCAGCCTCAAAACCACCCTTTCCCACTTGGCGCCGCGCCAGGCCCAAAAATGGCCATATGTCTGGAGGTTGGTCCCACGCCCAAAGAGCTAGCAGGGAAAACTATGCCTTGTTCTAAAGCTCTTTGGGAACCGCTTGCGTAACCCCACAGACCTGGGATCTGCAGGCTTTCCTGCTGCCTTCAGCCTCAAAAGCACCCTTTTCCACATGGCGTCACGCCAGGCACAAAAATGGCCATATGTCTGGAGGTTGGTCCCACGCCCAAAGAGCCAGCAGGGAAAACTATGCCTTGTTCTAAAGCTCTTTGGGAACCGCTTGCGTAGCCCCACAGACCTGGGGGCTGCACGCTTTCCTGCTGCCTCCAACCTCAGAAGCACCCTTTTCCACATGGCGTCACGCCAGGCACAAAAATGGCCATATGTCTGGAGGTTGGTCCCACGCCCAAAGAGCCAGCAGGGAAAACTATGCCTTGTTCTAAAGCTCTTTGGGAACCGCTTGCGTAGCCCCACACACCTGGGGGCTGCAGGCTTTCCTGCTGCCTTCAGCCTCAAAACAACCCTTTCCCACTTGGCATCGCGCCAGGCACAAAAATGGCCATATGTCTGGAGACTGGTCCCACGCCCAAAGAGCCAGCAGGGAAAACTATGCCTTGTTCTAAAGCTCTTTGGGAACCGCTTGCGTAGCCCCACACACCTGGGGGCTGCAGGCTTTCCTGCTGCCTTCAGCCTCAAAACAACCCTTTCCCACTTGGCGCTGCGCCAGGCCCAAAAATGGCCATATGTCTGGAGGTTGGTCCCACGCCCAAAGAGCCAGCAGGGAAAACTATGCCTTGTTCTAAAGCTCTTTGGGAACGGCTTGCGTAGCCCCACACACCTGGGGGCTGCAGGCTTTTCTCTCGCTTTCAGCCTCAAAACCACCCTTTTCAACATGGCGCCACGCCAGGAACAAAAATGGCCATATGTCTGGAGACTGGTCCCACGCCCAAAGAGCCAGCAGGGAAAACTATGCCTTGTTCTAAAGCTCTTTGGGAACCGCTTGCGTAGCCCCACACACCTGGGGGCTGCAGGCTTTCCTGCTGTCTTCAGCCTCAAAACCACCCTTTCCCACTTGGCCCCACGCCAGGCACAAAAATGGCCATATCTCTGGAGACCGCTCCAACGCCCAAAGAGCCAGCAGGGAAAACTATGCCTTGTTCTAAAGCTCTTTGGGAACCGCTTGCGTAGCCCCACACAAACTGGGGGCTGCAGGCTTTTCTCGCGGTTTCAGCCTAAAAACCACCCTTTCCCACTTGGCGCTGCGCCAGGCCCAAAAATGGCCATATGTCTGGAGACTGGTCCCACGCCCAAAGAGCCAGCAGGGAAAACTATGCCTTGTTCTAAAGCTCTTTGAGAACCGCTTGCGTGGCCCCACAGACCTGCGGGCTGCAGGCTTTCCTGCTGCCTTCAGCCTCAAACCCACCCTTTCCCACTTGCCATCGTGACAGGCCCAAAAATGGCCATATTTCTGGAGACTGGTCCCTTTCCCAAAGAGCCAGCAGGGAAAACTATGCCTTGTTCTAAAGCTCTTTGGGAACCGCTTGCGTGGCCCCACACACCTGGGGGCTGCAGGCTTTCCTGCTGCCGTCAGCCTCAAAACCACCTTTCCCACATGGCGTCACGCCAGGCACAAAAATGGCCATATGTCTGGAGGTTGGTCCCACGCCCAAAGAGCCAGCAGGGAAAACTATGCCTTGTTCTAAAGCTCTTTGGGAAACGCTTGCGTAGCCCCACACACCTGGGGGCTGCAGGCTTTCCTGCTGCCTTCAGCCTCAAAAGAACCCTTTCCCACATGGCGCCGCGCCAGGCCCAAAAATGGCCATATGTCTGAAGATTGGTCCCACGCCCAAAGAGCCAGCAGGGAAAACTATGCCTTGTTCTAAAGGTCTTTGGGAACCACTTGCGTAGCCCCACACACCTGGGGGCTGCAGGCTTTCCTGCTCTCTTCAGCCTCAAAAGCACGCTTTCCCACTTGGCGCCGCGCCAGGCCCAAAAATGGCCATATGTCTGGAGACTGGTACCACGCCCAAAGAGCCAGCAGGGAAAACTATGCCTTGTTCTAAAGCTATTTGGGAACCGCTTGCGTAGCCCCACAGAAACTGGGGGCTGCAGGCTTTTCTCGCGCTTTCAGCCTCAAAACCACCCTTTTCCACATGGCGTCACGCCAGGCACAAAAATGGCCATATGTCTGGAGGTTGGTGCCACGCCCAAAGAGCCAGCAGGGAAAACTATGCCTTGTTCTAAAGCTCTTTGGGAACCGCTTGCGTAGCCCCACACAGCTGAGAGCTGCAGGCTTTCCTGCTGCCTTCAGCCTCAAAACCACCCTTTCCCACTTGGCGCCTCGCCAGGCCCAAAAATGGCCATATGTCTGGAGACTGGTCCCACGCCCAAAGAGCCAGCAGGGAAAACTATGCCTTGTTCTAAAGCTCTTTGGGAACCGCTTGCGTAGCCCCACACACCTGGGGGCTGCAGGCTTTCCTGCACTCTTCAGCCTCAAAAGATCCCTTTCCGACTTGGCGACGCGCCAGGCCCAAAAATGGCCATATGTCTGGAGATTGGTCCCACGCCCAAAGAGCCAGCAGGGAAAACTATGCCTTGTTCTAAAGCTCTTTGGGAACGGCTTGCGTAGCCCCACACACCTGGCGCCTGTGCCTGGCGTGGCGCCATGTGGAAAAGGGTGGTTTTGAGGCTGAAGGCAGCAGGAAAGCCTGCAGCCCCCAGGTCTGTGGGGCTACGCAAGTGGTTCCCAAAGAGCTTTAGAACAAGGCATAGTTTTCCCTGCTGGCTCTTTGGGCGTGGGACCAACCTCCAGACATATGGCCATTTTTGTGCCTGGCGTGACGCCATGTGGAAAAGGGTGGTTTTGAGGCTGAAGGCAGCAGGAAAGCCTGCAGCCCCCAGGTGTGTGGGGCTACGCAAGCGGTTCCCAAAGAGCTTTAGAACAAGGCATAGTTTTCCCTGCTGGCTCTTTGGGCGTGGGACCATTCTGCAGACATATGGCCATTTTTGGGCCGTGCGCAGCGCTAAGTGGGAAAGGGTTGTTTTGAGGCTGAAGGCAGCAGGAAAGCCTGCAGCCCCCAGGTGTGTGGGGCTACGCAAGCGGTTCCCAAAGAGCTTTAGAACAAGGCATAGTTTTCCCTGCTGGCTCTTTGGGCGTGGGACCAGTCTCCAGACATATGGCCATTTTGGGCCTGGAGAGGCACCAAGTGGGAAAGGGTGGTTTTGAGTCTGAAGTCAGCAGGAAAGCCTGCAGCCCCCAGGTGTGTGGGGCTACGCAAGCGGTTCCCAAAGAGCTTTAGAACAAGGCATAGTTTTCCCTGCTGGCTCTTTGGGCGTGGAACCAATCTCCAGACATATGGCCATTTTTGTGCCTGGCACGGCGCCATGTGGGAAAGGGTGGTTTTGAGGCTGAAGGCAGCAGGAAAGCCTGCAGCCCCCAGGTGTGTGGGGCTACGCAAGCGGTTCCCAAAGAGCTTTAGAACAAGGCATAGTTTTCCCTGCTGGCTCTTTGGGCGTGGGACCAACCTCCAGACATATGGCCATTTTTGTGCCTGGCGTGGCGCCATGTGGAAAAGGGTGGTTTTGAGGCTGAAGGCAGCAGGAAAGCCTGCAGCCCCCAGGTCTGTGGGGCTACGCAAGTGGTTCCCAAAGAGCTTTAGAACAAGGCATAGTTTTCCCTGCTGGCTCTTGGGCGTGGGACCAGTCTCCAGACATATGGCCATTTTGGGCCTGGAGAGGCACCAAGTGGGAAAGGGTGGTTTTGAGGGTGAATGCAGCAGGAAAGCCTGCAGCCCCCAGCTGTGTGGGGCTACGCAAGCGGTTCCCAAAGAGCTTTAGAACAAGGCATAGTTTTCCCTGCTGGCTCTTTGGGCGTGGGACCAATCTCCAGACATATGGCCATTTTTGTGCCTGGCACGGCGCTATGTGGGAAAGGGTGGTTTTGAGGCTGAAGGCAGCAGGAAAGCCTGCAGCCCCCAGGTCTGTGGGCCTACGCAAGCGGTTCCCAAAGAGCTTTAGAACAAGGCATAGTTTTCTCTGCTGGCTCTTTGGGCGTGGGACCAACCTCCAGATATATGGCCATTTTTGTGCCTGGCGTGGCGCCATGTGGAAAAGGGTGGTTTTGAGGCTGAAGGCAGCAGGAAAGCCTGCAGCCCCCAGGTCTGTGGGGCTACGCAAGCGGTTCCCAAAGAGCTTTAGAACAAGGCATAGTTTTCCCTGCTGGCTCTTTGGGCGTGGGACCAGTCTCCAGACATATGGCCATTTTTGGGCCAGGCGCAGCGCCAAGAGGGAAAGGGTGGTTTTGAGGCTGAAGGCAGCAGGAAAGCCTGCAGCCCCCAGGTGTGTGGGGCTACGCAAGCGGTTCCCAAAGAGCTTTAGAACAAGGCATAGTTTTCCCTGCTGGCTCTTTGGGCGTGGGACCAGTCTCCAGACATATGGCCATTTTGGGCCTGGAGAGGCACCAAGTGGGAAAGGGTGGTTTTGACGCTGAAGTCAGCAGGAAAGCCTGCAGCCCCCAGGTCTGTGGGGCTACGCAAGTGGTTCCCAAAGAGCTTTAGAACAAGGCATAGTTTTCCCTGCTGGCTCTTTGGGCGTGGCACCAACCTCCAGACATATGGCCATTTTTGGGCCTGGCGTGGCGCCATGTGGGAAAGGGTGGTTTTGAGGCTGAAGGCAGCAGGAAAGCCTGCAGCCCCCAGGTGTGTGGGGCTACGCAAGCGGTTCCCAAAGAGCTTTAGAACAAGGCATAGTTTTCCCTGCTGGCTCTTTGGGCGTGGGACCATTCTCCAGACATATGGCCATTTTTGGGCTGTGCGCAGCGCCAAGTGGGAAAGGGTTGTTTTGAGGCTGAAGGCAGCAGGAAAGCCTGCAGCCCGCAGGTCTGTGGGGCTACGCAAGCGGTTCCCAAAGAGCTTTAGAACAAGGCATAGTTTTCCCTGCTGGCTCTTTGGGCGTGGGACCAGTCTCCAGACATATGGCCATTTTGGGCCTGGAGAGGCACCAAGTGGGAAAGGGTGTTTTTGACGCTGAAGTCAGCAGGAAAGCCTGCAGCCCGCAGCTGTGTGGGGCTACGCAAGCGGTTCCCAAAGAGCTTTAGAACAAGGCATAGTTTTCCCTGCTGGCTCTTTGGGCGTGGAACCAACGTCCAGACATATGGCCATTTTTGTGCCTGGCACGGCGCCATGTGGGAAAGGGTGGTTTTGAGGCTGAAGGCAGCAGGAAAGCCTGCAGCCCCCAGGTCTGTGGGGCTACGCAAGCGGTTCCCAAAGAGCTTTAGAACAAGGCATAGTTTTCCCTGCTGGCTCTTTGGGCGTGGGACCAACTTCCAGACATATGGCCATTTTTGTGCCTGGCGTGGCGCCATGTGGAAAAGGGTGGTTTTGAGGCTGAAGGCAGCAGGAAAGCCTGCAGCCCCCAGGTCTGTGGGGCTACGCAAGCCGTTCCCAAAGAGCTTTAGAACAAGGCATAGTTTTCCCTGCTGGCTCTTTGGGAATAGGACCAACCTCCAGACATATGGCCATTTTTGGGCCTGGCGCAGCGCCAATTGCGAAAGGTTTCTTTTGAGGCTGAAGGCAGCAGGAAAGCCTTCAGCCCCCAGGTGTGTGGGGCTACGCAAGCCGTTCCCAAAGAGCTTTAGAACAAGGCATAATTTTCCCTGCTGGCTCTTTGGGCGTGGGACCAGTCTCCAGACATATGGCCATTTTTGTGACTGGCAGAGTGCCATGTGGGAAAGGGTGGTTTTGAGGCTGAAGGCAGCAGGAAAGCCTGCAGCCCCCAGGTCTGTGGGGCTACGCAAGCGGTTCCCAAAGAGCTTTAGAACAAGGCATAGTTTTCCCTGCTGGCTCTGTGGGCGTGGGACCAACTTGCAGACATATGGCCATTTTTGTGCCTGGCGGAGTGCCATGTGGGAAAGGGTGGTTTTGAGGCTGAAGGCAGCATGAAAGCCTGCAGCCCCCAGGTGTGTGGGGCTACGCAAGCGGTTCCCAAAGAGCTTTAGAACAAGGCATAGTTTTCCCTGCTGGCTCTTTGGGCGTGGGACCAGTCTCCAGACATATGGCCATTTTTGGGCCTGGCGCGGGGCCAAGTGGGAAAGGGTGGTTTTGAGGCTGAAGTCAGCATTAAAGCCTGCAGCCCGCAGCTGTGTGGGGCTACGCAAGCGGTTCCCAAAGAGCTTTAGAACAAGGCATAGTTTTCCCTGCTGGGTCTTTGGGCGTGGAACCAATCTCCAGATATATGGCCATTTTTGTGCCTGGCACGGCGCCATGTGGGAAAGGGTGGTTTTGAGTCTGAAGGCAGCAGGAAAGCCTGCAGCCCCCACGTGTGTGGGGCTACGCAAGCGGTTCCCAAAGAGCTTTAGAACAAGGCATAGTTTTCCCTGCTGGCTCTTTGGGCGTGGAACCAATCTCCAGATATATGGCCATTTTTGTGCCTGGCACGGCGCCATGTGGGAAAGGGTGGTTTTGAGGTTGAAGGCAGCAGGACAGCCTGCAGCCCCCAGGTGTGTGGGGCTACGCAAGCGGTTCCCAAAGAGCTTTAGAACAAGGCATAGTTTTCCCTGCTGGCTCTTTGGGCGTGGGACCAGTCTCCAGACATATGGCCATTTTTGGGCCTGGCGCAGCGCCAAGTGGGAAAGGGTTGTTTTGAGGCTGAAGAGAGCAGGAAAGCCTGCAGCCCCCAGGTGTGTGGGGCTACGCAAGCGGTTCCCAAAGAGCTTTAGAACAAGGCATAGTTTTCCCTGCTGGCTCTTTGGGCGTGGGACCAGTCTCCAGACATATGGCCATTTTGGGCCTGGAGAGGCACCAAGTGGGAAAGGGTGGTTTTGACGCTGAAGTCAGCAGGAAAGCCTGCACCCCCCAGGTGTGTGGGGCTACGCAAGCGGTTCCCAAAGAGCTTTAGAACAAGGCATAGTTTTCCCTGCTGGCTCTTTGGGCATGGGACCTGTCTCCAGACATATGGCCATTTTTGGGCCTGGCTTGGCGCCAAGTGGGAAAGGGTGGTTTTGAGGCTGAAGGCAGCAGGAAAGCCTGCAGCCCCCAGGTGTGTGGGGCTACGCAAGCGGTTCCCAAAGAGCTTTAGAACAAGGCATAGCTTTCCCTGCTGGGTCTTTGTGAAAGGGACCAGTCTCCAGAAATATGGCCATTTTTGTGCCTGGCACGATGCCAAGTGGGAAAGGGTGGTTTTTAGTCTGAAGGCAGCAGGAAAGTCTGCAGCCCCCAGGTCTGTGGGGCTACGCAAGCGTTTCCCAAAGAGCTTTAGAACAAGGCATAGTTTTCCCTGCTGGCTCTTTGGGCGTGGGACCAGTCTCCAGACATATGGCCATTTTTGGGCCTGGCGCGGGGCCAAGTTGGAAAGGGTGGTTTTGAGTCTGAAGGCAGCAGGAAAGCCTGCAGCCCCCAGGTGTGTGGGGCTCCGCAAGCGGTTCCCAAAGAGCTATAGAACAAGGCATAGTTTTCCCTGCTGGCTCTTTGGGCGTGGAACCAATTTCCAGATATATGGCAATTTTTGTGCCTGGCGCGGGGCCAAGTGGGAAAGGGTGGTTTTGAGGCTGAAGGCAGCAGGAAAGCCTGCAGCCCCCAGGTGTGTGGGGCTACGCAAGCGGTTCCCAAAGAGCTTTAGAACAAGGCATAGTTTTCCCTGCTGGCTCTTTGGGCGTGGAACCATTCTCCAGACATATGGCCATTTTTGGGCCTGGAGAGGCACCAAGTGGGAAAGGGTGGTTTTGACGCTGAAGTCAGCAGGAAAGCCTGCAGCCCCCACGTGTGTGGGGCTACGCAAGCGGTTCCCAAAGAGCTTTAGAACAAGGCATAGTTTTCCCTGCTGGCTCTTTGGGCGTGGAACCAATCTCCAGACATATGGCCATTTTTGTGCCTGGCACGGCGCCATGTGGGAAAGGGTGGTTTTGAGGCTGAAGGCAGCAGGAAAGCCTGCAGCCCCCAGGTGTGTGGGGCTACGCAAGCGGTTCCCAAAGAGCTTTAGAACAAGGCATAGTTTTCCCTGCTGGCTCTTTGGGCGTGGGACCAGTCTCCAGACTAATGGCCATTTTTGGGCCTCGCGCAGCGCCAAGTGGGAAAGGGTGGTTTTGAGGCTGAAGGCAGCAGGAAAGCCTGCAGCCCCCACGTGTGTGGGGCTACGCAAGCGGTTCCCAAAGAGCTTTAGAACAAGGCATAGTTTTCCCTGCTGGCTCTTTGGGCGTGGGACCAGTCTCCAGACATATGGCCATTTTTGTGCCTGGCGGAGTGCCATATGGGAAAGGGTGGTTTTGAGGCTGAAGGCAGCAGGAAAGCCTGCAGCCCCCAGGTGTGTGGGGCTACGCAAGCAGTTCCCAAAGAGCTTTAGAACAAGGCATAGTTTTCCCTGCTGGCTCTGTGGGCGTGGGACCAACTTGCAGACATATGGCCATTTTTGTGCCTGGCGGAGTGCCATGTGGGAAAGGGTGGTTTTGAGGCTGAAGGCAGCATGAAAGCCTGCAGCCCCCAGGTGTGTGGGGCTACGCAAGCGGTTCCCAAAGAGCTTTAGAACAAGGCATAGTTTTCCCTGCTGGCTCTTTGGGCGTGGGACCAGTCTCCAGACATATGGCCATTTTTGGGCCTGGCGTGGCGCCATGTGGAAAAGGGTGGTTTTGAGGCTGAAGGCAGCAGGAAAGCCTGCAGCCCCCAGGTGTGTGGGGCTACGCAAGCGGTTCCCAAAGAGCTTTAGAACAAGGCATAGTTTTCCCTGGTGGCTCTTTGGGCGTGGAACCATTCTCCAGACATATGGCCATTTTTGGGCTGTGCGCAGCGCCAAGTGGGAAAGGGTTGTTTTGAGGCTGAAGGCAGCAGGAAAGCCTGCAGCCCGCAGGTCTGTGGGGCTACGCAAGCGGTTCCCAAAGAGCTTTAGAACAAGGCATAGTTTTCCCTGCTGGCTCTTTGGGCGTGGGACCAGTCTCCAGACATATGGCCATTTTGGGCCTGGAGAGGCACCAAGTGGGAAAGGGTGGTTTTGACGCTGAAGTCAGCAGGAAAGCCTGCAGCCCGCAGGTGTGTGGGGCTACGCAAGCGGTTCCCAAAGAGCTTTAGAACAAGGCATAGTTTTCCCTGCTGGCTCTTTGGACGTGGAACCAACCTCCAGACATATGGCCATTTTTGTGCCTGGCACGGCGCCATGTGGGAAAGGGTGGTTTTGAGGCTGAAGGCAGCAGGAAAGCCTGCAGCCCCCAGGTCTGTGGGGCTACGCAAGCGGTTCCCAAAGAGCTTTAGAACAAGGCATAGTTTTCCCTGCTGGCTCTTTGGGCGTGGGACCAACCTCCAGACATATGGCCATTTTTGTGCCTGGCGTGGCGCCATGTGGAAAAGGGTGGTTTTGAGGCTGAAGGCAGCAGGAAAGCCTGCAGCCCCCAGGTGTGTGGGGCTACGCAAGCGGTTCCCAAAGAGCTTTAGAACAAGGCATAGTTTTCCCTGCTGGCTCTTTGGGAATAGGACCAACCTCCAGACATATGGCCATTTTTGGGCCTGGCGCAGCGCCAATTGCCAAAGGTTTCTTTTGAGGCTGAAGGCAGCAGGAAAGCCTTCAGCCCCCAGGTGTGTGGGGCTACGCAAGCCGTTCCCAAAGAGCTTTAGAACAAGGCATAATTTTCCCTGCTGGCTCTTTGGGCGTGGGACCAGTCTCCAGACATATGGCCATTTTTGTGGCTGGCGGAGTGCCATGTGGGAAAGGGTGGTTTTGAGGCTGAAGGCAGCAGGAAAGCCTGCAGCCCCCAGGTGTGTGGGGCTACGCAAGCGGTTCCCAAAGAGCTTTAGAACAAGGCATAGTTTTCCCTGCTGGCTCTGTGGGCGTGGGACCAACTTGCAGACATATGGCCATTTTTGTGCCTGGCGGAGTGCCATGTGGGAAAGGGTGGTTTTGAGGCTGAAGGCAGCATGAAAGCCTGCAGCCCCCAGGTGTGTGGGGCTACGCAAGCGGTTCCCAAAGAGCTTTAGAACAAGGCATAGTTTTCCCTGCTGGCTCTTTGGGCGTGGGACCAGTCTCCAGACATATGGCCATTTTTGGGCCTGGCGCGGGGCCAAGTGGGAAAGGGTGGTTTTGAGGCTGAAGTCAGCATTAAAGCCTGCAGCCCGCAGCTGTGTGGGGCTACGCAAGCGGTTCCCAAAGAGCTTTAGAACAAGGCATAGTTTTCCCTGCTGGGTCTTTGGGCGTGGAACCAATCTCCAGATATATGGCCATTTTTGTGCCTGGCACGGCGCCATGTGGGAAAGGGTGGTTTTGAGTCTGAAGGCATCAGGAAAGCCTGCAGCCCCCACGTGTGTGGGGCTACGCAAGCGGTTCCCAAAGAGCTTTAGAACAAGGCATAGTTTTCCCTGCTGGCTCTTTGGGCGTGGAACCAATCTCCAGATATATGGCCATTTTTGTGCCTGGCACGGCGCCATGTGGGAAAGGGTGGTTTTGAGGTTGAAGGCAGCAGGACAGCCTGCAGCCCCCAGGTGTGTGGGGCTACGCAAGCGGTTCCCAAAGAGCTTTAGAACAAGGCATAGTTTTCCCTGCTGGCTCTTTGGGCGTGGGACCAGTCTCCAGACATATGGCCATTTTTGGGCCTGGCGCAGCGCCAAGTGGGAAAGGGTTGTTTTGAGGCTGAAGAGAGCAGGAAAGCCTGCAGCCCCCAGGTGTGTGGGGCTACGCAAGCGGTTCCCAAAGAGCTTTAGAACAAGGCATAGATTTCCCTGCTGGCTCTTTGGGCGTGGGACCAGTCTCCAGACATATGGCCATTTTGGGCCTGGAGAGGCACCAAGTGGGAAAGGGTGGTTTTGACGCTGAAGTCAGCAGGAAAGCCTGCACCCCCCAGGTGTGTGGGGCTACGCAAGCGGTTCCCAAAGAGCTTTAGAACAAGGCATAGTTTTCCCTGCTGGCTCTTTGGGCATGGGACCTGTCTCCAGACATATGGCCATTTTTGGGCCTGGCTTGGCGCCAAGTGGGAAAGGGTGGTTTTGAGGCTGAAGGCAGCAGGAAAGCCTGCAGCCCCCAGGTGTGTGGGGCTACGCAAGCGGTTCCCAAAGAGCTTTAGAACAAGGCATAGCTTTCCCTGCTGGGTCTTTGTGAAAGGGACCAGTCTCCAGAAATATGGCCATTTTTGTGCCTGGCACGATGCCAAGTGGGAAAGGGTGGTTTTTAGTCTGAAGGCAGCAGGAAAGTCTGCAGCCCCCAGGTCTGTGGGGCTACGCAAGCGTTTCCCAAAGAGCTTTAGAACAAGGCATAGTTTTCCCTGCTGGCTCTTTGGGCGTGGGACCAGTCTCCAGACATATGGCCATTTTTGGGCCTGGCGCGGGGCCAAGTTGGAAAGGGTGGTTTTGAGTCTGAAGGCAGCAGGAAAGCCTGCAGCCCCCAGGTGTGTGGGGCTACGCAAGCGGTTCCCAAAGAGCTATAGAACAAGGCATAGTTTTCCCTGCTGGCTCTTTGGGCGTGGAACCAATTTCCAGATATATGGCAATTCTTGTGCCTGGCGCGGGGCCAAGTGGGAAAGGGTGGTTTTGAGGCTGAAGGCAGCAGGAAAGCCTGCAGCCCCCAGGTGTGTGGGGCTACGCAAGCGGTTCCCAAAGAGCTTTAGAACAAGGCATAGTTTTCCCTGCTGGCTCTTTGGGCGTGGGACCAGTCTCCAGACATATGGCCATTTTTGGGCCTGGAGAGGCACCAAGTGGGAAAGGGTGGTTTTGACGCTGAAGTCAGCAGGAAAGCCTGCAGCCCCCACGTGTGTGGGGCTACGCAAGCGGTTCCCAAAGAGCTTTAGAACAAGGCATAGTTTTCCCTGCTGGCTCTTTGGGCGTGGAACCAATCTCCAGACATATGGCCATTTTTGTGCCTGGCACGGCGCCATGTGGGAAAGGGTGGTTTTGAGGCTGAAGGCAGCAGGAAAGCCTGCAGCCCCCAGGTGTGTGGGGCTACGCAAGCGGTTCCCAAAGAGCTTTAGAACAAGGCATAGTTTTCCCTGCTGGCTCTTTGGGCGTGGGACCAGTCTCCAGACTAATGGCCATTTTTGGGCCTGGCGCAGCGCCAAGTGGGAAAGGGTGGTTTTGAGGCTGAAGGCAGCAGGAAAGACTGCAGCCCCCAGGTGTGTGGGGCTACGCAAGCGGTTCCCAAAGAGCTTTAGAACAAGGCATAGTTTTCCCTGCTGGCTCTTTGGGCGTGGGACCAGTCTCCAGACATATGGCCATTTTTGCGCCTGGCGGAGTGCCATATGGGAAAGGGTGGTTTTGAGGCTGAAGGCAGCAGGAAAGCCTGCAGCCCCCAGGTGTGTGGGGCTACGCAAGCAGTTCCCAAAGAGCTTTAGAACAAGGCATAGTTTTCCCTGCTGGCTCTGTGGGCGTGGGACCAACTTGCAGAGATATGGCCATTTTTGTGCCTGGCGGAGTGCCATGTGGGAAAGGGTGGTTTTGAGGCTGAAGGCAGCATGAAAGCCTGCAGCCCCCAGGTGTGTGGGGCTACGCAAGCGGTTCCCAAAGAGCTTTAGAACAAGGCATAGTTTTCCCTGCTGGCTCTTTGGGCGTGGGACCAGTCTCCAGACATATGGCCATTTTTGGGCCTGGCGTGGCGCCATGTGGGAAAGGGTGGTTTTGAGGCTGAAGGCAGCAGGAAAGCCTGCAGCCCCCAGGTGTGTGGGGCTACGCAAGCGGTTCCCAAAGAGCTTTAGAACAAGGCATAGTTTTCCCTGGTGGCTCTTTGGGCGTGGAACCATTCTCCAGATATATGGCCATTTTTGTGCCTGGCACGGCGCCATGTGGGAAAGGGTGGTTTTGAGGCTGAAGGCAGCAGGAAAGCCTGCAGCCCCCAGGTCTGTGGGGCTACGCAAGCGGTTCCCAAAGAGCTTTAGAACAAGGCATAGTTTTCCCTGCTGGCTCTTTGGGCGTGGAACCAATCTCCAGATATATGGCCATTTTTGTGCCTGGCACGGCGCCATGTGGGAAAGGGTGGTTTTGAGGCTGAAGGCAGCAGGAAAGCCTGCAGCCCCCAGGTGTGTGGGGCTACGCAAGCGGTTCCCAAAGAGCTTTAGAACAAGGCATAGTTTTCCCTGCTGGCTCTTTGGGCGTGGGACCAGTCTCCAGACATATGGCCATTTTGGGCCTGGAGAGGCACCAAGTGGGAAAGGGTGGTTTTGACGCTGAAGTCAGCAGGAAAGCCTGCAGCCCCCAGGTCTGTGGGGCTACGCAAGCGGTTCCCAAAGAGCTTTAGAACAAGGCATAGTTTTCCCTGCTGGCTCTTTGGGCGTGGGAGCAACCTCCAGACATATGGCCATTTTTGTGCCTCGCGTGGCACCATGTGGAAAAGGGTGGTTTTGAGGCTGAAGTCAGCAGGAAAGCCTGCAGCCCCCAGGTGTGTGGGGCTACGCAAGCGATTCCCAAAGAGCTTTAGAACAAGGCATAGTTTTCCCTGCTGCCTCTTTGGGCGTGGAACCAATCTCCAGACATATGGCCATTTTGGGCCTGGCACGGCGCCAAGTGGGAAAGGGTGGTTTTGAGGCTGAAGGCAGCAGGAAAGCCTGCAGCCCCCAGGTGTGTGGGGCTACGCAAGCGGTTCCCAAAGAGCTTTAGAACAAGGCATAGTTTTCCCTGCTGGCTCTTTGGGCGTGGCACCACGCTCCAGACTTATGGCCATTTTTGGGCCTGGCGTGATGCCAAGTGGGAAAGGGTTGTTTTGAGGCTGAAGGCAGCAGGAAAGCCTGCAGCCCCCAGGTGTGTGGGGCTACGCAAGCGGTTCCCAAAGAGCTTTAGAACAAGGCATAGTTTTCCCTGCTGGCTCTTTGGGAATGGGACCAACCTCCAGACATATTGCCATTTTTGTGCCTGGCGCGGCGCCAATTGCGAAAGGTTTCTTTTGAGGCTGAAGGCAGCAGGAAAGCCTTCAGCCCCCAGGTGTGTGGGGCTACGCAAGTGGTTCCCAAAGAGCTTTAGAACAAGGCATAGTTTTCCCTGCTGGCTCTTTGGGCGTGGGACCAGTCTCCAGACATATGGCCATTTTTGTGCCTGGCGGAGTGCCATGTGGGAAAGGGTGGTTTTGAGGCTGAAGGCAGCAGGAAAGCCTGCAGCCCCCAGGTGTGTGGGGCTACGCAAGCGGTTCCCAAAGAACTTTAGAACAAGGCATAGTTTTCCCTGCTGGCTCTTTGGGCGTGGGACCAGTCTCCAGACATATGGCCTTTTTTGGGCCTGGCGCGGGGCCAAGTTGGAAAGGGTTGTTTTGAGGCTGAAGGCACCAGGAAAGCCTGCAGCCCCCAGGTGTGTGGGGCTACGCAAGCGGTTCCCAAAGAGCTTTAGAACAAGGCATAGTTTTCCCTGCTGGCTCTTTGGGCGTGGAACCAATCTCCAGATATATGGCCATTTTTGTGCCTGGCACGGCGCCATGTGGGAAAGGGTGGTTTTGAGGCTGAAGGCAGCAGGAAAGCCTGCAGCCCCCATGTCTCTGGGGCTACGCAAGCAGTTCCCAAAGAGCTTTAGAACAAGGCATAGTTTTCCCTGCTGGCTCTTTGGGCGTGGGACCAATCTTCAGACATATGGCCATTTTTGGGCCTGGCGTGATGCCAAGTGGGAAAGGGTGGTTTTGAGGCTGAAGGCAGCAGGAAAGCCTGCAGCCCCCAGGTCTGTGGGGCTACGCAAGCGGTTCCCAAAGAGCTTTAGAACAAGGCATAGTTTTCCCTGCTGGCTCTTTGGGCGTGGGACCAGTCTCCAGACATATGGCCATTTTTGGGCCTGGAGAGGCACCAAGTGGGAAAGGGTGGTTTTGAGGCTGAAGTCAGCAGGAAAGCCTGCAGCCCCCACGTGTGTGGGGCTACGCAAGCGGTTCCCAAAGAGCTTTAGAACAAGGCATAGTTTTCCCTGCTGCCTCTTTGGGCGTGGAACCAATCTCCAGACATATGGCCATTTTTGTGCCTGGCGTGACGCCAAGTGGGAAAGGGTGGTTTTGAGGCTGAAGGCAGCAGGAAAGCCTGCAGCCCCCAGGTGTGTGGGGCTACGCAAGCGGTTCCCAAAGAGCTTTAGAACAAGGCATAGTTTTCCCTGCTGGCTCTTTGGGCGTGGCACCAACCTCCAGACATATGGCCATTTTTGGGCCTGGCGTGACGCCAAGTGGGAAAGGGTTGTTTTGAGGCTGAAGGCAGCAGGAAAGACTGCAGCCCCCAGGTGTGTGGGGCTACGCAAGCGGTTCCCAAAGAGCTTTAGAACAAGGCATAGTTTTCCCTGCTGGCTCTTTGGGAATGGGACCAACCTCACGACATATGGCCATTTTTGTGCCTGGCGCGGCGCCAATTGCGAAAGGTTTCTTTTGAGGCTGAAGGCAGCAGGAAAGCCTTCAGCCCCCAGGTGTGTGGGGCTACGCAAGTGGTTCCCAAAGAGCTTTAGAACAAGGCATAGTTTTCCCTGCTGGCTCTTTGGGCGTGGGACCAGTCTCCAGACATATGGCCATTTTTGTGCCTGGCGGAGTGCCATTTGGGAAAGGGTGTTTTTGAGGCTGAAGGCAGCAGGAAAGCCTGCAGCCCCCAGGTGTGTGGGGCTACGCAAGCGGTTCCCAAAGAGCTTTAGAACAAGGCATAGTTTTCCCTGCTGGCTCTTTGGGCGTGGGACCAGTCTCCAGACATATGGCCATTTTTGGGCATGGCGCGGGGCCAAGTTGGAAAGGGTTGTTTTGAGGCTGAAGGCACCAGGAAAGCCTGCAGCCCCCACGTGTGTGGGGCTACGCAAGCGGTTCCCAAAGAGCTTTAGAACAAGGCATAGTTTTCCCTGCTGGCTCTTTGGGCATGGAACCAATCTCCAGATATATGGCCATTTTTGTGCCTGGCGCGGCGCCATGTGGGAAAGGGTGGTTTGAGGCTGAAGGCAGCAGGAAAGCCTGCAGCCCCCATGTCTCTGGGGCTACGCAAGCGGTTCCCAAAGAGCTTTAGAACAAGGCATAGTTTTCCCTGCTGGCTCTTTGGGCGTGGGACCAATCTTCAGACATATGGCCATTTTTGGGCCTGGCGTGATGCCAAGTGGGAAAGGGTGGTTTTGAGGCTGAAGAGAGCAGGAAAGCCTGCAGCCCCCAGGTGTGTGGGGCTACGCAAGCGGTTCCCAAAGAGCTTTAGAACAAGGCATAGTTTTCCCTGCTGGCTGTTTGGGAAAGGGACCAGTCTCCAGATATATGGCCAATTTGGGCCTGGAGAGGCACCAAGTGGGAAAGGGTGCTTTTGAGGCTGAAGGCAGCAGGAAAGCCTGCAGCCCCCAGGTGTGTGGGGCTACGCAAGCGGTTCCCAAAGAGCTTTAGAACAAGGCATAGTTTTCCCTGCTGGCTCTTTGGGCGTGGGACCAGTCTCCAGACATATGGCCATTTTTGGGCCTGGAGAGGCACCAAGTGGGAAAGGGTGGTTTTGAGGCTGAAGGCAGCAGGAAAGCCTGCAGCCCCCACGTGTGTGGGGCTACGCTAGCGGTTCCCAAAGAGCTTTAGAACAAGGCATAGTTTTCCCTGCTGGCTCTTTGGGCGTGGAACCAATCTCCAGACATATGGCCATTTTTGTGCCTGGCACGGCGCCATGTGGGAAAGGGTGGTTTTGAGGCTGAAGGCAGCAGGAAAGCCTGCAGCCCCCAGGTGTGTGGGGCTACGTAAGCGGTTCCCAAAGAGCTTTAGAACAAGGCATAGTTTTCCCTGCTGGCTCTTTGGGCGTGGCACCAACCTCCAGACATATGGCCATTTTTGGGCCTGGCGAGGCGCCAAGTGGGAAAGGGTTGTTTTGAGGCTGAAGGCAGCAGGAAAGACTGCAGCCCCCAGGTGTGTGGGGCTACGCAAGCGGTTCCCAAAGAGCTTTAGAACAAGGCATAGTTTTCCCTGCTGGCTCTTTGGGAATGGGACCAACCTCACGACATATGGCCATTTTTGTGCCTGGCGCAGCGCCAATTGCGAAAGGTTTCTTTTGAGGCTGAAGGCAGCAGGAAAGCCTGCAGCCCCCAGGTGTGTGGGGCTACGCAAGTGGTTCCCAAAGAGCTTTAGAACAAGGCATAGTTTTCCCTGCTGGCTCTTTGGGCGTGGGACCAGTCTCCAGACATATGGCCATTTTTGTGCCTGGCGGAGTGCCATGTGGGAAAGGGTGGTTTTGAGGCTGAAGGCAGCAGGAAAGCCTGCAGCCCCCAGGTGTGTGGGGCTATGCAAGCGGTTCCCAAAGAGCTTTAGAACAAGGCATAGTTTTCCCTGCTGGCTCTTTGGGCGTGGGACCAGTCTCCAGACATATGGCCTTTTTTGGGCCTGGCGCGGGGCCAAGTTGGAAAGGGTTGTTTTGAGGCTGAAGGCACCAGGAAAGCCTGCAGCCCCCACGTGTGTGGGGCTACGCAAGCGGTTCCCAAAGAGCTTTAGAACAAGGCATAGTTTTCCCTG